>NW_022111362.1:3248490-3253037 GCF_000313985.2 Echinops telfairi
TTAAGTAGGCATTCTGGCACGTCTGCCAGCCTTCTCCTAGGCCTTCCAATGATTGCTTCACCACCAGCCCTAGCTCAACCTCTCTTCACATACCCTGTCCCCACAGAAGTCTGACCCCTTCAACTCCACATCTCACCCCTTGCCCATCACCAAACTGAGTTCATCCCCAATCTCATCAACACCCTCTGTTCGACTTCACATCTTACTACTTCTCCAACATAAGCCCAAGTTTAACTTCACATCCCCTCTGCAGCCAACCATCAGCCCAGGGTCAACCTTGCCTCTCCCTATCACCTCATCACCAGTCCAGATTATTCCACATCCCCACCCCACCCCACAATGACTCTGAGTTCCACCCCATATCTCACCACCACCTGTCACCACCTTGGGTTCAACCCCGCATCTCATCACTTCTCCACCACCACCATAGCTTCAACTCTGCATCTCTCCACACCCCCAACAGCAGCCTGGGCTCAACCCGCCATCTACTTAAGTTCTCAGATTCAAACTCATATCTCACTACTACCCTAACATCAGCTTGGGTTCAATACCACATCATACCACCTCTCTACCACCAGCCCAGGCTTAACCCCACATCTCTCTAAGTCCTTGTCACTGTCTTAGATTCAACCCTACGTTCCATCATCACACCATCAGGTCATGTTTAACACCAGATCTCATCATGGCCCCACAACTGCTTGGGTTCAACCACACATACATCCCTGACTCTACAACCAACCTGGTTCTACCCCACATCTCACCACCACTGCACCACTGCCCAGGTCCATTCCATATATACTCACATCCCCACCACAAGCCCAGGTTCTAGCCAATATTGCACCCTTCTTCCCACCATCCTGGGCTCAACTAACAGCTCATTACCAAGTCATCACTGGCCCAGGTTCACCTCATCTCCCCAAGTTCTCACCACCAATCCAGGTTTACTCAATCTCTCATCAACCCCTCCCCACCACTCAGGCCAGGTTCAACCCCACATATTCCATCCTGCCTATGACCAGCATGAGTTTAACCCCATATCTCATCAGCTCTCCACCTCCAGCCTTGGATCAACCCCAAGCCTCCCAAGACCCACACCCTCAAGTTCAACCTCAGACCTCCTCATTTTCCCACTGCTATCCCAGGTTCTACTTCACATTTTGCCACCTCTGACCACCATCTTGGGTACAACTGCACATGTCCTCACTTCTCCATCTCCCCACTCCCTACTCCCACACCATCAGCCCGAGTTCAATCCCAAGGCTCACCATTTCTCACCACTAGGCTGGGTTCAACCCCACATCTCACATTCCCTTCCACCATTTTGGGTTCAAACCAATATCTCACCACCTCCCATCACCAGCCTGGGGTCCAGCCCATATTTCTTCACCTCCCCACTGTAGCCTGTGTTCAACCCACACTTCAGCACCTCTTCACAACCAGCCCTTGTTCAACCCAACATCTCCTATGTCCCCACCACCAGCTTGGGTTAAAGTCCACATTTTACCATCTGCCCACCACTATCCTGGTTCCAATCCACATCTCACCACTTCCCCACCAACAATCCTACATCTCCCACCATACCCAACATCAGTCCAAGTTCAAGCTCACATTTTCCCACGTTCTCAGGGTCACCCTACATATTCTCATGTCACCAACACCTTCCTTATTCAACCCTTCATTTATCCACCTTTTAACCACCATCCCAAATCTCACCATCTCCTGACCATCAACCCTGATTAAACTTCACATCTCCCACATCCTCACCACTAGCCTGGATTCCACCCTACATTTTATCATCAGGCCCCTGCCAGCCAGGGTACAAACCCACATCTCACCATCTTTCCAGGACTAGTCCGTGTTCAACCCCACATCTCCTTCCTTCCCAACACCAGACTGGATTCAATTCCACATCTCACGACTCTACCACTAGCCCATGTACAGACCCATCTCCCAATCTTCCATCTTGCAGCCCTGATTCATCTCCATGTCTCCCCACTTCCCAACAGCCCGGTTTCCCTCCACCCTTCATTATCAGCCTTAGTTCAACGCAACATCAAACGGCCACTCTACCATCAGTCTGGGTTGAGCCCTATCTTCAGAACATCAGCTCCAGTTTAATCCCACATCTTCCAACCTTCTCAATTCCATCCCAGGTTCTACCCCATGTCTCACCTCTCTGACTACTAGCCTGGGTACAGCCACACATATCACCACCTCCCAACTACCAGCCCGAGTTCAATCCAACACATCCCTACTTCTCCATCATTACTGATTCAGCCCCAAAGCTCATCATCTCCCACTCATCAACCTGGTTTCAAACCCATATTTTCCCACCCTGCGACCACTAGCCCAGGTTCAACCTCCACATCTCCTAACAACCTAACTACCCTCCTTGGTTCAACTCATCATCTTTCCATCTCCCCAACACTAGCACAGGTTCAAACTCACATCTCACCACATCCCCAACATCAACTCCACATGTCACCATCATTCCACTACCATCCCAAACTCAACCCTACATCTCCCCATGTCCTTACTACCACCCCTGATCCAACTATACATCTCATTATCTCGATGCTATCACCCCAGATTAAACCTGACATCTTACTACCTTCCCTTCACCATGCCAAGTTCAACTCCACATTTTCCATGACCAGGCCACTAGCCTGGTTTCAACCCCACGTCTTACCATCACCACCAAGCCACTACCCCAGATTCAATCATGAATCTCCCCATAACCTGATTAACAAACAGTCCACGTTTCAACACACATCTTCCGTCTTCCCATCACCAGACTGGGTTCAACCCAACTTCTCATGACCCTACCACCAGCCCATGTACCACACCCCTTCTCCTAAACTTCTGACCAGCAGCCCAGATTCAATCCCATGTATCTGGACTTCGCTACCACAGCCTGGGTTCAACTCAATATTTCTGTCCCACCATCAGCCCTGTTTCAACCCAACATTATACTACCACTTCACTCCAGCCCAGATTCACACTGCATCTTACCATTTACCCACAACCAGACAGGGGTCGACTCTTCAACACTATCTAATCACTAGTCTAGGATCAACCCACATCTTACCACCTCACTACCACCAGATTGGGTTCAACCCAGCAACTCATAACCAGCCTTCTACCAGCACAATTTGAAAGTTACACTTCCCTAGTTCTCTACTATAGCCTGGGTTCAACCTGACATCTCAACTCCTCCATATTTAACCTCCCAAAGAGCAGTCCGGTTCAACACCACAGCTCCTCGTGCTCATACAATCAGCCTAGGTTTATCTCCAAACCCTTTCTCCCCACCATCAGCCCTGGTTTAATTCCACATTACACTACCTTTCCACCACTAGCATGGTTTCAACTCACATCTCATAACCTTCCCACCACCAGACTGGGTTCAGCCCCACATCTGACCACCTTCCCATTACCAGCATGAGTTCAATCCTGTACCTCAACACCACACACCTCACATCTCACTGCTTCCTTCCCATCAAGTTGGGTTCAAATCCACATCTTTTTTAAAATTTTAAATCATTTTATTGGAGCTCCTACAGATTTTAGAACAATCCATAAATCAATTATATTAAGCAAACGTGTGCATATGTTGCCATTGTCATTTTCAAAACATTACCTTTCTATTTATTATCAGCTCCTCTTTTTTCCCTACCTTCCCCACCCTCCCACCCTGGGAAACCCTTGATAATTATATATTATTATTATTTTCATGTCTTACACTGCCTGCTGTATCCTTTCATCCACATTTCTGTTGTTCATCCCCCTGGGCGGGGTGTTGGTGTTGGTTAGATATTGCTAACAGTTTCCCCTTTCTCCTCCTCCACCCTTTCCCCTCCCCTCATGGTGTCACTATTCCCATTACTGTTTCTGAGGGCTCTTTCTGTCCTGGCTTCCATGTCCATACTCTGGTCTAGCAGGATTTGTGAGGTAGAACTGGGGTCATAATAGTAGGGGGTTGGGGTGGGTGGTGGGTGGAAGCATTAAAGAACCAGAGGAATATTGTGTGTTTCATTGGTGCTAAACTGCACCCTGGCTTAATCGTTCCTTCCATGTGACCATTCTGTGAGGGGATGTCCAATAGTCTAAAGATGGCTTTGGCCTCCACTCTGAACCCTCTCCTTCACATTGATATACTTATTTGTTGTTTGATCTCCTGATACCTGATCCCATTGACACCTCGTGATCACACAGGCTGGTGTGCTTCTTCCATGTGGGCTTTGTTGCTTCCATGCTAGATGGTTACCTGTTTAGCTTCAAGCCTTTACAACTCCAGATACTATATCTTGTAATAGCTGGACACCATCAACTTTGTTCACATTTGCTTATGCACCCATTTTATCTTCAGCATCAAATCCACATCTTACCACCTCTGACCCGCAGCCCAGATTCAACTCCTATCCCACCACCTCTCCATCATCAGACTGGATTCCACCACACATTTCAGCACAACCCTCCCCCAGCTCCTAACCTTCCAACCAGCAGCCCAGGTTCAACCTTACATCTCAGTTCTTCCTCACCACAAG
>NW_022111362.1:3254931-3255894 GCF_000313985.2 Echinops telfairi
GCTGATGGCCTCTCACTGCTGCTCCTCACGAATTTGTCAGATGCACAGGGGCAGCACAATTACTTGGACAGATGGGTGGCTTGGTGAGCTGGAGATTAACACATGGTTTTAGGTAGATTTTGAGTTCTTCAGCAACTGCTGTGGACATCAATGCACTCTAAGCGGATCACATGTCCCCCATTATTGAAGGTTCTCTCTTCCTAGGTTTGTCTTATCTTTGAGAACAGCAAGGGGTCTTCCTACTTCAATCTCCCTGGTCACTCTCCTTCTCTTCACAGGTCATTTCTTAGGACACCGGAAAGTATCCTGCTGTGATCTTCCCCAAATAACCTTAGTCAAGAGTCTTAGGACTGGGGTTTGGGTCTCCTCTATCGCTGGCAAAGTGAGCAACTTTGAGCAGATGTTTTCTCTGAAGCCTCAACTTTTTAATTTGTAAAATGGGGGCAGCTGTAGCTTAACCTCCCTTCTAGCAATAGAAGAGTGAAGAGTTTAGGAACTGGGATCAGGGAACTCTTCTTGAGTTCCTAGTTCCTCTGTATGTTGGCTCAGGGAACATTCTCTCAGTCCCAATGTCTCCATCTTCAAAGAAGAAAAAGTGAAGTGATACACCAATAGTTTGAGGAATGTTTCCCAAAGATTCTGCTTAGGACTGTGGGGTCTGTCTGGTTTGACAGTGAGTGTGATCAGGCTCAGCCACAACCTCTTTCCTTGTGGACTGCTAGGATCTAGCACTGCCTACAGTTGAGAGGAACACAAAGGATGGTGTTTGGGGCATTTTGGTTTGGCTCTATCACATCCTCATGTCAAATGAAAAACATAGTCGCTTATTTCCACATAACGTCCCCAGCAGGTGTCTGTGTCCTCTTGCTTGACACTCAGTGCTCCCAGACCATACAACCCCTCCTCTCACAATTTTGCTGGCCACCATCCCTAGAGTGGGACTGGGGTGTGTGTGGAGGTGGG
>NW_022111362.1:3257949-3263661 GCF_000313985.2 Echinops telfairi
GTCACCCTCACTCTCACTCAGACCAAACTCACAAGATATTGCTTTTCAAATTAAAACAAAAATATTGATTTTGTGTGTCTTCATGTATACACAGGGCAAAAGAGGGCCCAACATATAAAGTAATGGGGAGGAGAGCTTAGCATTTATGGTGTGCCTGCTGCATACTTAGGACTATGTGGGACATTTTGCAGATAGATTTCCAAAGTAATCCTAATAGCAAATACTTGAGGCATCTATATTTGCTCTTATTTATTGATGAAGAAACCTAACTTTGCAAGAAATAAGTTACTAGCCTGGAGTCATTCAGAAAATAATATTGAAGCAAGAACCTGCTGCTTTCTATAGCTGGGCCCAATAGCTCTGTTTTCTGGTAGTGTTTAGGAGAGAAGACTGATCAGTAGCTCTTTCCCCCTAATCTCTCCCTATTCATCTGTTCTTTAATTCATTCATTGACTCATTCATTCATACAATCACTCAATTAAAAAATTTCATTCATCCATCAATTCATCCACCCATGCATTCATCTACCAACCTACTCATTCATCCAATCATCACTCTATCCATAAATACGTACTGAGTAGCTATTCTATGCCAGGTACTGTTCTGGGCACTGGGCATACTTCAATGAACAAAACTAAAGCATTTCTCATGGGACACAGGAGAGATGCACAATAAGTAAAGTATTAGATTGGAAACTATGAGCTTAGTAATATTGCATTATTTTGATCTACAAAAATTTCATATACTTCAACATAGTAAGAAAAATATCCACATGGTAATAGATGATATGAAAGGGAGTTAGGAGGCCAGAATTAGAAGGCAATGATTTTCTAAAGAGATCTTCGTAACATGCTTATTTGGTCCTAAAATTAATCCTCTTGAGAAAGAAGTCTCAAATACTTCCCTCGGTACTCAAGGCCGGCTCCACCTCTGTCTCTCGGCCAAATGCTTGCTCCAAATACAGTGGCTTTGTCTTCCAGGCTCTGGGCGCTGCAGAACTCAAAGTCCTTCCTTTGTCTGCTGCCTTCCAGGCCCAGCTGGAGTACCAGGCCTCAGACCTATCTTCCAAACCTCCCCTGTCAGACAGTTTTAATTGCTGCCTCTTCTGTAGTCACACACTACTTTATTAGAGCACTTAGGCCCATGCTTCTCTTCAGAAGACCGTGTGATTTATTCATGTGCTTTATTAATGGCCATATTCCCAGTGGCAGTACAGGCCTGGCATTGCAGCAAGGGCCCAGGCCAGGTCTGGTGAGAGAAGGAAGGATTGATAGATGGACATAAGGGAGAAATTCTAAATGAGAGGGACAGGGAGTAGAATTTCAAAAAAGGTGGGTGTTCTAGGGAACAGGTCCAGGGAAGTGAGCATTGGGTTGGGGGCACTGCCAGGGAAGAGGAGAGCCCCTCTCCCTTCCCATTTCCTTCATCCCCTCATCACACACAGCTTCTTTTCTCCAGCCACACTGGACTTTCCACTTCTCCAACTTCCCATGCTTTTTCTATTGCCTCCAAGGCTTGTGTCTCCATTCCCTGCCTCCCCATGGAGACAGATACCTCTGAGCTGCCACAGCGGAAGCGTTCTCAGTGCCTGGACCAGCACCCAGCTTGTTCTGCCCCATGCTTACTCCTGGGGTAATATAAAGTTCTAAGATCGAGTTTATGGTTTTGGATCAGACTGTCTGTTTGAGGAGTCCCTGGGAGGTGCAAAGGGTTCATGTCCTCAGCTAATTGAAAAGGGGGAGTTCATCCAGAATTGCCTTAGAAGAACAGCATGGCAATCTGTTTCTGAAAGCTCAGCTATTGAAAACCCCTTGGAGGACTCATTTGATTTTGACACACATAAGGTGGCCAGGAGTCAGAGTCAACTAGGCAGTGAATGGTACTAGTCTGTGTAGATGCTGCCCATGAGCTTGAGCAAGTTCAATATCTTTTCTGCAATTCTTCCATTATTTCCTCTACAAAGTGGGGATAATGCCTGTCCTGGTCTCCTAGAGGGGTGGGAGTCTTGTAGGAATCAACTCACACCTAGTGTGTGCCAGTAAGAGGCTGGACACATTGTAGGTGCTCAGCATAAAGTGAGGACACTCTAGACTTGCTCCCTCCTCTAAACCCCATAATTCAGCACAGTGCCTGGCACATAGTAGGAGTCCAGCAATAGCAGTTGAGTAAAGGTTACAGGAAGAGGCAGAGTGGACAGAGACTTGGGGCTGAGCAGAGAGGAGGCTGGTATGATAGCACTACAGGGAGATCCTGAATGCTGGGGACCCCAGTGCTTGTTAGGGAGAGTCTGAACTCCTGACTGCTTGTGTGAAGACCAATTTCCACCCTTTACACACTGAAGAGTGACTCTCTGTCCATCTGAGAGCAAGGTTGCCAGAGAAACCACAGATGCCAGGAGCCCGTATTTGGCCTCTTGCCGAAATGCTTTTCTCTATGAGATTATATATTCCTGGCCACATCCCTGCCATCGACACTACCTCCCTCACTTTGCTCCTTTTCTTACTCTTCCATCATAAAAATCTCCAGAAACAGGTTTTGTTCAGAGTGAATGAGGCGATAAATTCTCTGCTTCTGACAGGCTGACAAGAGAGATAAATTCTGTAATGGGAGACCAGCCTGCTCTCTTGCCCGTGGAGTTGTGGCTGCTGTTAAGGACTGTCCAGGGAAGAGGAGGTGGCCTGAGGGAGAATGAATCCCCTGGGCCTGTTTGGGAGCCTAATTTCAGATGGGCAGCCACTGAGCACAGGTGGGATGTCTGTCATATCAATTTGCTCAGAACCAGTGTCAGGTCTTCTGGTTTGGTGACTTGGCTAACTGATAAGCTGTGAGATCTCATCTATTCATTCATTCATCTAATCATTTATTCTCTCATTCATTCCCCTCTCACTCCCCTATCCATCAATTCCTTCAGTAGTCACTGTGCACAGAGGAGGAGTACTTAATTCCCCTCCCATGTCGCCTTCTTTAAGAAACACCCCCACAAAGGGACAGAACTATTTGCAATTGTGGTCATAGCAAGGGGTTAATTTCCCTGGTAAATAAAAAGTCCCTATAAGTCATTTAAAAATGGCTCAATAGGAATACGATGAGTGATATGAACAAACAGCTCACACAAAGGAGAACCCTAGTTTCTCGAAAACCTATGATGGATGCCTAAACACTCACCTTCATGCTGAGAGAAATGTATGAGGGGGCTTCAAAAAGTTCACCGAAAAATTCCCTTATCTTTCAATTCCATTTTTTTCTGTGAACTTCTGAAACTCTCGCATATACGGAAATGTCCTGAAGTGCCATCTTCCTTCTTCTAATCCCCCTGAGTTGGATCAAGACAGTGTTGAAGAGGGTGCAAGAAAAAGGCACTCTTAGATGTTGCTGGCGGGCGGAGAGAGTGAGAGGTGCCACCAGTTATGTGAGATCAGCAGGGCTTAATCCTGTGAGAGCTGATTTGGCAATATTGTTCAATGTTACCTATGAGCTCTGGTGGTGATGTCCGGTAAGCATTGATGGTTCAAAACCACCTGCCACTCAACAGGAGGAAGGTAAGCCTGTCTGATCCCTTAGAAACCCTAAGGGTTTCTACGACCCCTATATGGCCTCAATAACTTGGAATCAATTTGATGGCAGTGGGTTTAGTTTTGGGGTTTGGGACTCAACACTTCCTATATACATAGCCTCTATCCTGCAAAGTTGCTTCTGAAAAATTATCCCACTATTAAAGTGCAAAACAACACACAGACAATTCATGGAAGTATTCTCTGTATCACTAATAATTGGAAACAGTCTAATTATCCCACCGGGCGCATTGGTGAAATAATTGATGGTGAATTTGTATAATTGAAAACTATGCAGTTATTTAAAAAGTAACCACTGACCACTCTGAGGGAGAAAAGACTAAAGATTTATAGTCTCAGAAACCCAAGAGGGACAGTTCTATAGGTTTGCTGTGGGTTGGAATCGACTAGATGGCAGTGAGTTTAGTGTTTTGCCACTGTGTGTTCTATTCAAACAATAAATATCATTAACATTTTAAAAAAAGAGTCAAAGAAGCCTTCCTTAACAATCTTAGTCAGGGTCAGAGGGCTGGAAACTTAGCAAGAATGGACGAAGGGTCTGTAGGCATGAGGGCTTGGGCCCAGACAGAGCCATCTGAGCACTAGTACTGGATGTGGTCGGAACAGCTTGGAGAAAGCTTGATAAGAATGTCCCTGGATATCAGGCATCAAAGAACAAAAAATCATTTCATTGTGAATGAGTGGGGGAATGTGGAGTGGGGACCCAAAGCCCATCTGTAGGCAACTAGACATCCCCTTACAGAAGGGTGGTGGGGAGGAGACAAGCCAGTCAGGGTGCAGTGTAGCAACAATGAAACATACAACTTTCCTCTAGTTCTTTAATGCTTCCTACTCCCTCATCACCCAATCATGAACCCAAGGCCACCTTACAAATCTGGCTAGACCAGAGCATGTACACAGGTACAGATAAGAACTGGAAACACAGGGAATCCAGGACAGATGAACCTCTCAGGAACAATAATGAGAGTAGTGATACCAGGAGAGTAAGGGGAAAGTGGGGGGAAAAAGGGGGAACTGATCACAATGATCAACATGTAACTCCCTCCCAGGGGGACAGATACCAGAAAAGTGGGTGAAGGGAGACAGTGGTCGGTGTAATACATGAACAACAACAACAAAAAGATAAATTATCAAGGTTTCATGAGGGAGGGAGCGTGGTGGAAGGGGAAAATGAGCTATTACCAAGGGCTCAAGTAGAAAGAACATGTTTTTAAAATGATCATGGCAACATATGTACAAATGTGCTTGACACAATTGATGTATGTATGTCCTGTGACAAGAGCTGTATGAGCCCCCAATAAAATGATTTAAATAAAAAAATACATCTATATGTACATAGACCAATACCCCTATCCTTATATATTAATATGTTTACATATGTACAAGCTTATATTTATATCTCTCTATATAGCTTTTGCCTCCTATTTCTTTCCTCTATTTCATTTTACTTTCCTCCTTCCCCGCTATCAGGTTTACTCTTCTTTCAGCTCTCAGTAATTCTACTCAGTTATATTACAATTGATCAAACCCCACCAGGCATTCTACACCCTCCTTGCCATGGATTTTGGGCCCTTTGTTTTTCCCTTGTCCTTAGTTTGTTTACCTCCTGCTACCTTTCCCTGTCTCCTCCTCTTCCATGCCCCTCAGGAACCATCAGCCCATTGCTTTCTCCTTGGGATTGTTTATCCTGCCTATCGTATATAGATAGATATAATTTTTTTTCTTTTAATTTTAAGTAAATAATTTAATAATAATAAAGGGGGAAAATAAAGCCTATCAATATTTCCAGGTCTATCAGCTGACTTTTATGAATATCTTCCAACCAGGTCTGATGAGGTGCCAAGTACACCCCCCTGAGAGAGAAGTGTTATGTTTGGGATTCCTTGGAGACTTCATGGCTGTGCTCCCCTTGCTGTTCTATTGTGCTCCCTTTGTGGTTCTCCCCGTTTTGTGTGTGTGTGTTTGTGGGGTGTGTGTGTCAAACCGGACACACAGCCCGTACTGTCTCCAGTGTTGTACCCTGTAGTACTGTGGGCCGGTGAGAGGACATTGTGTCTCCTGTTGGGGCAGGCCCTATGGTCCTCTCTGTGCAGTAGCTGCTCTGAGCAGGGATGTCATCCTCAAGGCTTGGTGGACCAGG
>NW_022111362.1:3267414-3276622 GCF_000313985.2 Echinops telfairi
TCTGATGAGGCACCAAGCCTGGGCCCCAAAGTCTATTTTTGGTATTCCCTGGGAACTTTGTCACTCTGCTCCCCTTGTTGTTCTGTTCCACACCCTTAGTGTTTTGCCCTGGTGTGGTGGGATCAGATCGGGCACAATTCCCACACTCTGTCTCTAGTGTTGTCCCCTGTAGGGCTATGGGTCAGTGAAGGATGTCTGGTCTCATAGTGGGGCCAGCCAAGTGGTCTTCTCTGTGGATTGGCTGCTTTGAGCAGGAATATCGTCCTCAAGGCTTGGTGGGCCAGGATGTGCTCCACTTTCTCTTCCTCCTCCTTCATTTGTTCCCATGTGCTTTGATCAGACATGCCCCTCTCCCTGAGCAGCAGCTTCAGTGCTGTCCTCTGAAATAAATTCTTCTGGGGGGAGGGGGAGGTATCCACAGAGTTGGGATTGGGCTAGTCCCTCAGACCTCTCCACTGGTTCCCTACTCCATGCCTGCATGTTGCATCCACATCTGGGGGCACTTGGTTGAAGTCTGGCCCTTCTTTCCCTATGGAGATATAAACAATACTCTTCCCTTGGGTGAGTTGGTGCCCTGTGCCCCCACTATTCGTTTCTTTTTATTTTTTTTTTCCCTTTCCCCACCTCCTTTTTTAGTTGTCTACTGTGTGCATCCCTGTATTTGGTCTGGTCCCTGCCATATTACCTGGTCCTCACCCCAGGAATGTTCGTATACAGTAGCTGTTTCCCTATGCCCCTTTTGCACTTTTTTTTTCAAGTGTGCCTCAAAGGACTCATGTTGTAATTGTCCTTTTGTGCTTGGCTTACTTCACTTGGCATTATTTCCTTCAGTTCTTCCCATGCAGCTTCATACGTTCATCACTGCTTTTTAGCGATGCATAATACTCCTTTGTATGTATGTACCACAGTTTTTTAATCCACTCATCAGTTGATGAAAATTTGGGTTGTTTCCAACTCCTTGCAATTGTGAACTGTGCCGCAATGAACACTGGAGCACAGATGTCTGGCCTTGGTTTGTTTCTTGCCTCTTATGGGTATATGCCCAGTAGGGGGATTGCTGGGTCATATGGTAACTCGATTTTCATCTGTTTTAGATATCGCCAGATTGATTTCCATAGTAGCTGTACATACTTACAGCAGTGGATGAGAGTTCCTGTCTCCCTCCAACACTTGTTGCTTTCTGATTTTTTGAATTGGGCTTTCTTTGAGGGTGTTAGGTGGTACCTCGTTGTTGTAATTTGCATTTCTTTTATGGCTAAAGATCGGGAACATTTTCTCATATGTTTGTTGGCCATTCAGATTCTGCCCCTGTGAAACTTCTGTTCAGGTCCTTTGCCTCTGCCTCAGTGGGCAATTCATTTTGTTCTTTTTGTAAGGTAGCAGAGTACTGTATATTTTAGTAATAAGGCCTTTATCTGATGTGTCATTGATAAAGATGTTTTCCCAGTCTTTGGACTCTCTTATTAATGTCTTGGTGAATTCTTTTGCTGTACAAAGGTGTTTTATCTTCAGTATATCCCATTTGTCATTTTGTGCCTCCTCTGTTTTTGTGTCCTTCCCTATTTCTGATAGTCTATGTATTTCCTGTGCCAAAGTTCTCAAGCTGGTCCCAATTCCCTCATTGATGGCCCTAATAGTTTGGGGTTTAACCTCAAGGTCTGTGATCCACCTTGAGTTTATTCTTGTGCATGGAGTGAGATAAGAGTCTTGCTTCATTTTTCTGTAGGTAGATATCCAGTGTTTCCAGCACCACTTGTTAAATAGGGCATCTGCTTCCCAGTTGATACTTTTTGGGCCCTTATGAAAGATCAGTTGTCTGTATGCTGATGATTTTATTTCTGGGTTTTCAGTTTTTTCCTATTGTTCTGAGTATCTGTCATTTCACCAATACCATGTGGTTTTGGCCACTGTGGCTGTATAATATGTGCTAAAGTCAGGTAAAGCAAGCCCTCCTACTATGTCCTTTTTCTTGAGGAGTTCTCTGGGCTTCTGGGCTAATTCTGGGCTTCTTCCCTCTCCATATGAAGTTGGTAATCAGTTTTTCCATCTCTTTGAAGAAAGATGAGGGTAATTGTATTGGGATTGCATTAAACTTATATACTGTCTTAGGCAGAACTGACATCTTTACTATATTGAGTCTTCCATTCCTCGAGCATGGGATATTCTTCCATTTGTTGAGGTCACTCTTAGTTTCTTGTAATAGTCTTTTGTAGTTTTCCTCATGTAGATATTTTCTTATTTTAGTCATGTATATCCCTAGATATTTTAATTTGTGCTTGGCTTTTGTGAAGTGTACCACCTTTTTTACCTCCTCTTCTGTGATCTTATCCGATGTTTATAGCACTCCGATGGACTTCTGTTTTTGATTTGCATCCTGCCACTCTGCCAAAATCCTCTATTGCTTCTAGTAATCTCCTTGTGGAGCTTTTGGGATTTTGCATACATAAAATCACAGCATCTGCAAATAGTGATAGTTTCACCTCTTCCTTCCCCAGACAAATACCTTTGATGTCTTTTCTTTGCGTTAATGTGTTAGCTAAAACCTCTAGTATGATGTTAAATAAGAGTGAGGACATGAGGCATCCTTGTCTGGTCCCCCTTTTCAGTGGGATTGTGTTAGTCTTTTCTCCCTTGACTACCATGTTGGCTGTTGGTTTTTCATATGTAGCTTGTATTGTCTTGACACTCATTCATTTTCAATAATCACTATAAATCACTAAACTTAAAAAGTTGCCATCAAGTAGATTCTGACTTATGGTGACACCATGCATTATAGAGTGGAACAGAGCTCCACGGGGTTTTCTTGCCTATAACCAAAACAGATGGACAGGCCTTTCTTTTGTGGCACTGCTGGTGGGTTTAACCCCTGCAACCTTTTATTTAGTAGCCTAGCACAAAGTGCACCACCTTGGGTGGAATAATTCCTGTAGGCAGGTAAAATTTTCTTGATGGTATATCGGGAAATGTTAAGTAACTCATCTAAGTTCTTGCATTTTCTAAGTTATGGGGCTAAGATTTGGTCTGTGTATCTCCAGAGCCTTGTCCCTGAGGATTGTTTTATGTCTTGCCTTTCATGTATGCAGCCATGTGGTGTTGGGTGGGTTCACAGGTTGATTGGAGTCAGGATTCTCATGGTCACAACGTGTCCCATCAGCAAGGGCAAGATCTTATCCACCAGTTCCCACAAACTCCCTGCAAACTGCAAACTGCTTCCTCTTCAACTCAAACTGGAAGCACAAGCTACATTCCGGACCCACCCACTACCATGGATTGGATTCTTACTCATAGTGGCCCTGTATAGGGTTTCCTAGACTGTGGATCTCTAGGGGAGCAGAGAATTCCACGTTTCTCCTTTGGAGGGGTTGGTGGATTTGAACTGCAAGCAGTCAGCAATCTAACACCTAATTCACAGTTCTACTAGGGCTCTTTGCAGGCCATTGTTAGGAGCTGTCGGGTTGGTTTCTGTTCATAGTGACTCTGTGCAGCAGAACGCCTTCACAATTGTTTCATTTGAGCCCTTTGTTGCAACCACTGTGTCAATCCAGCTCATTGAGGATCTTCCTCTTTTTCACTGACCCTGCTTAAGCAAACAGGATGCCTTTCTCCAGGGACTGAGCTCTCCTAATAGCATGTCTAAAGATTGTAAGATGAAGTCTCGCCATCCTCCCTTCCAAGGACCATTCTGATTATACTTCTTTCAAGACAGACCTGCTTGCTCTTCTGGCAGACCATGGTACTTTTTATTTCTTTTGCCAACATCATAATTCACATTCATCAATTCATCTCTGGTTTTCTTTAGGCTACATAAATCTTGGGAATTACCCATCGGAAGACAAGCAGCACACTTTTTAATGACCAGTTTTCCTTCTCCACCAGCATATTGAAGTTCAAATGGAGGCAGCCCTTTGGCCAACAGTAACAGGAAGGCGTAGAAGGAGGATCTCCCTGGATAGGGTCCGGAAGAGATCCATTTGGCTTCAATTATGCTGAGACTCATAAATTTCAAGATCATTTGGTTTGCATTTTCCTGTCATTTCTTGGCATCCATTTGTCTGCTATTCCCATTTTATAAATGTAAATACTGAGATTTAAAGAGGCAACAACTCCCCTAAATCTGTCTGGCTTATTAACTGTGGAGCCCAGCCTTCCTAGTAAGTTCCTTTTCTTGCTATCAGTCTGGGTTTATTTGATTTCTATGAAACAAATGCTAATTGGCTTGTGATTTCTTTCACAGATGTTAGGGAAAGAGCAGTCTGCCTTCTGGCTTTAAGGCTCCTGCTTTACTTGTTTTCTTCCTGTTTGGGGCTGACCAGATGTTGGGCCCTGGGGCAAAATGGGTCCCCCTTGAGGCTGGACCAGGGAGGGACAATGCCTCAAGAACAAGACTTTGTTTGGGCCTCGGCTGTGAAGGCTAACCATTGGCTAGTTTAGTTAGGAGCTGGGGAGGGGTGCATGAGGAGAAGAATGGTGCATTGTGTTGCAGGGAGTTGGTTAGCTCAGCGGAGGTGGGGGGTTGGGAGGGACCTGGGAAAGTAAGAGAGGACATTCTACTCAGTCTATGTCTGTGGAGCCCAGACTCCAAGGATAAGCCATCTATGGAGGATGCCCACAGGAGGACAAGGAACAGCATTGCCACCCCTTGAGTTTGTGCTCCTCTTGAGTATGTATGCAACGTCTCAAGACTCCCTCTAAGTTCCATAAGTTGTCCTGATGAGATTTCTTAAAGCCTAATGCCAGGGGTTCACTTACAATGTAGTTTTGTCACTAACTTGCTCGGTGATCCTGGGTACCATAAAAATGAACTCACTGTCACTGAGTCAATTCCAAAACATGGCAACCCTATAGGACAGGGTAGAACTGCCCCTGTGGATTTCTGAGACTGTAAGATTATATGGGATAGAAAGCCTCATCTTTCTCCACAGGAGCAGCTGGTGGTTTTGAACTGCTGATCTAGTGTATTGCAGCCCAATGAATAACTACCCCCACTGCTTTGAGTAAGTCTCATCACTTTTATAAGCTTTATTTTATCTCATCTGCAAAATGGGAATAAATATGACTCATTTTTCTCACTGCCACAGTGTTTTTGAAAGGACCTACAGGAGAAATGCATGCGATGCAGTTGGAAAACTGTCAAGCACTGTACAAATGTTTGCAACGACGAATGATAATAACCTAACCACTCCACCCTCACCAACCTTACCTTCTTCAACTCAACTGCTCCCCCTTGCCTGCTTCACAACAAGACCCGCACCTTTCTTTCTTCTGATGAGAGGAGGGTTACCTTGATTTTATTTAATTTTCTACTCACATTTCCTAATTGTTTTGAAACTCCAAAAGTAATACAGGGTTATTGTAGACCATTGAGAAGCTTAAAAATACCTAAGAAAAAATTAAAATTTCCACTTGATATTAAATCATCAAGGATTTCTCTTCCATGGGTAGTGCAAATGTTAAGTGCTCTATAATAAGCTGAAACATTGGTGGTGTGAAACTATCCAGAGGCCTCTCAGAAGACAGGCCTGCCATTCTGCTTCCAAAAGGCCACAGCCTTGAATATCTGATGGAGTGCTTCTGTTCTGCACAGGTGGCATTGCTGTGAGTCAGAATTGACTTGCTGGCAACAACAGCATGTCTCTTCTTTGGCTTTGGATTCCTGCTGTAGGCACTAGATCAAGACCAACCAATAGAGAGGTCTGCGGGGCCAGCCCCAATCCCAGCTACATGGACCTCCTTCCCAGAAGAATGCATTATGGAAGACAGCACTGCTACAGCTCGGGGAGAGGGACGAGTCTGTTCAGAACACACAGGAGCAAACCAAGGAAAGGAGAGAGAAAGAGAGAGTAGAATGCATCTTGGCCCACCAAGCCCTGAGGATGACGATATTCCTGCCCATGCACAGAGAGGACCATAGGGCTGGCCTGACCACAAGACACAGTGTCCCCTCACTTACCCATAGCACTAGGGGGGAACAACACTGGAGACACAGTGTGGGGATTGTGCCCAATCTGACCCCACTACACTGGGAGAAAACACAAAGGAAGTGTAACAGAGCAGCAAGGGAAGCAAAGCAATAAAGCCCCCGAGGAATCCTAAACATAGACTTGGGGGATAGGGCATGGAGCCTCATCAGGCACCATCAGAAAACATTCATAAAGGTCAATGGACCTGGAACTATTTATAGGCTTTTCTTTTTTTGTTTGTTTTGTTTTTTCTTGTCTATCTATATAAGATAGGCAGGATAAGCAATCCTGAGGAGAAAACAATGGGACTGACTGTTCCAGGGGGGCATGGAAGAGTGGGGAGTGGACATGGCAGAGGGGGAGGTGAGGGAAAGGAAGGGGGGAGCCAACAAAACAAGGGACAAGAGAACAACAAGTGATCTAAAGTCAGTGGCAAGGATGCCTAGTGGGGCTTCATCAAATGCAGGGTAGCTGAGTGGAAATAATGAAAGCCAAATGAAGGTCAAACATGATAATGGGACAAGAGGAAAGTAAAAGGAAATAGAGGAAAGAACTATATATATGTAAATATATAAATATATTTATATATAATGATAGGGACATAGATCTATTTACATATATTATATGTTAACTATTAAGGTTGCAGATGGACATTGGGCCTCTACTCAAGTACTCCCTCAACAAAAGAACACTTGGTTCTAATAACCTGGCATTCTGTGATGTTCACCTTCCCAACACAATTGCTGGAAACAAAATGGGTGCATAAGCAAATGTGGTGAAAAAAGCTGATGGTGCCTGGATATAAAAAGATATAGCATCTGGGGTCTTAAAGGCTTGAGGTTAAACAAGTAGCCATCTAGCTGAGAAGCAACAAAGCCCACGTGGAAGAAGCACACCAGCCTGTGTGATCATGGGGTGTTGATGGGATCAGGTATCAGGCATCAGAAGACCCAGAACAAACAACCATATTGGTATTATTGAGGGGAGGGGGGCAAAGTGGAGACCCAAAGCCCATCTGTAGATTATTGGACATCCTCACAAAAGGGTCACAAGGAAGCGATGAACCAGCCAACGTGCAGTACAGCACCAATGAAATATATAACATTCCTCTAGTTCTTTAATGCTCCCCCCTCACACACATACTCTCATGACCCCAATTCTACTTTACAAATCCTGATAGACCAGAGCATGTACACTGGTACATATAAGAGCTCTGACCAGCTCTAACACAGAATCTGGACAGATAAACCCCCTCAGAACAATAATGGGAGTAGCAATACCAGAAGATAGAGGGAAGGTGAGGGGAGAAAGGGGAAACTGATCACAATGATCAACATATAACCACCCCTAACCCCCCAAGAGAGACAAAAAAACAGAAATATGGGTCAAGACAGACAGTGGTTGGTATAAAATATGAAAATAATAATACTTTATAAATTATCAAGGTTTTGGGAGGAGGGAGGGAATAAGGGAGGGAGGGTGGGTGTGGGAGGAAAACAAATGAGGAACTGATACCAAAGGCTCTAGTAGAAAGAAAATGTTTTGAAAAGGATAATGGTAGCATATGTACAAATGTGCTTGACACATGGATGTATGGATTGTTGTAAGAGCTGTAAGAGCCTCCAATAAAATGATTTAAAAAAAAGATGTTGGACAGTGTAAGACATGACAAAATAATAATAATTTATAAATTATCAAGGGTTCATGAGGGATGTGGGGCGGGGATTGAGGGGAAAAAATGAGGAGGTAATACCGAGTAGAAAGCCAATGTTTTGAGAATGATGAGGGCAACAAATGTACAAATGTGCTAGACACAATGGATAGATGTATGGATTGTGATAAGAGTTGTAGGAGGCCCCAATTAAAAAAAAAAAGAACAACAAATATATCATATTGGTAGCCACTGATTTAAAATGGAGTTCCATTTAGTGGGGCTCTATTGTAAGGCAGGTGTGACTGACATACGTTGAATCCCTCTTTTACTCGATCTTTAAAGAAAAATTTGTTTTGATTGCCTTTTATTAGCAGTATCTTTCTAAATCCAATCTTTATTTGTTTTTAGGGGATGGAAACATTACACATAAACATCTGAGTGTACATCTGGGATTGTTACCATCAGTGAACTACACAAGTGTGGCAGCATATTTTCTACAGGTGCGGTGCATATTTTCTACCAATAAGATGTACCCAAAACTGCACACACAACAACACTGAAGTTGTAACTGCCAGCCGTCTTAGCTTGACTCCACCACAAGTCAGGGACTACCATGTATGCTGCCTCTATGTTGACATCTCTGAAGGATCAGAGTATTCTTTCCTGCCCTACCTGGATGCTGTTTCAGAGTCCTTTTCAGTAGTCCCTAGAGCAGTGCTTCTCAACCATCCTAATGCCACGACCCTGTAATACAGTTCCTCATGTTGGGATGACCACCCTCCAACCATAAAAGTATTTTCTTTGCTACTTCATAACTTTAATTTTGCTACTGTTATGAATCGGATGACCCCTGTGAAAGGGTCGTTCAACCCCCAAAGAGGTCGTAACCCACTGGTTGAGAACAGCTGCTCTAGAGAGATCAGGAAAATAAATATTTTCTTTTGAAGACTGAATGTGTTCTGATGTTCTCTGTTTTTTAGGGTGGGAGTCCCACATTTCAGGGCCTGGGAGGAGCTTCTATTGTCCCTCACCATGTCCCACAATAGGGGATTTCCTTTTCTTTATCTAGACTGCTTTATCTAGATGAGTTAAAACATCTCAATCATTATAATTTATCTATGGAGGATGACAGATAATGACTTCCACTGGGAAGTTCCCTGGAATGTTTCAAGAAATTAAAATAACAACAACAACAACAACAAAGGAATGAGTCCTACAAAGTCAATGAAATGCAAGGAAGGGATTTAATAAATTCACACCCACACAAATGCTTGTGACCCTGGTTGTTGACATGACATCAGGTTGACAGGACAGCGTTGGGGAGGGACAACAATTTGAGACCTACCCTGTGTAGGTTTCATCGTGTCTTTCTCATAGCATCCTCGGATTGTAAACTCTCATGACCATACTGAATGGATGAGGAAAGGGTTAGTATTAAGGTAGCAGAAGGACATTGGGCCTCCACTCAAGTACTCCCTCAATGCAAGAATACTTTCTTCTCTTAAATTGGCATTCTATGATGCCACCTTCCCGACACAACCGCTGAAGACAAAGCGGGTGAATAAGCAAATGTGGTGAAGAAAGCTGATGGTGC
>NW_022111362.1:3277377-3284367 GCF_000313985.2 Echinops telfairi
GATGGCAATGAATGTACAAATGTGCTTTACACAATTGATGTATGTATGGATTGTGATGAGTTGTATGAGCCCCTAATAAAATGATTTTTTTAAAAAGAGAGAGACCAGGAGTGACTTCTTCAAAGTCATCGGGCTGGAAGTGAGAAGGTCGAGACCTAAACCCTGTTCCCAAAGTCCCTTCTTCCCAGGAAGCCACACAACAGGCCGCACTTTGGATGCCGTGTGGTGCACAGGGAGGACTTTTCCTTCTCTTCAGTTCTCCACTGAGTTGGGCTTCTGACTTCTCCTTCAGGTTTCAGCTGTGGAGGTGAGAAGCAGGGGAGGCCCAGAGTCAGGAGACTGGATTCTCGCCAGCTGGCTGCTCCTGCTCACTAGACTGGAGCCACTTCCAGTAACAGCGAGGGCAAGCACGGGGGCCCTAGCACAGTAGTTATAAAGGTGGCTTCTGGAGCCAGCCTACCGAGGCTCTTTCTCCAGCTTTGCTGCATCTGAGTTGTGTGACTCTTAACATCTCTGTGCCTCAGTTTCACTTTCTGTTAAAAGGGAACAATAATACCCTCCAGGGCTGTGGTGAGCATGAAATGTGCTCATGCAGGTGAAGCATCTGGACCAACCCCTGCTCTATCAATAGCCACCATGGCTCTGAGAGAGGCCCCTGGATCTTGTGGGCTGGAGACCTGCAGGGAGAAGTGAGCAGTAGCCTGGCCTGGGGAAGGGGCTTGCAAACTTCACTGTGGCAACTGAGGTGCCCTTTCCATTCTGGGGCTCTCTTCAAAGACATGGGGACACTTCATTCCACAATTGGGCACAAGTTGGTGCCATAAGCGCCTCCTCCAGGAAGCCCTCCTGGATGCGTGGGCAAGCCTATTGTCTCCCTGGTGTGGGCTCCCAGCCCCCTCTGGCAATGCCACCCTTTGGCCTTAAACAAAGCAGGCACCAGCAGTGGCAGCAGCCGGGCCGGCTCAGTGGCTTTCAAGAAGCGGGAGCTCCCAGGAGTCTGGCCTTGCTGGTCTACTTTGAATACTATTTGCATTGCAATAGGCAAGCCAGGCCTTCAATACAGGCCCCTTCTCTTTTGACAGAACAGCCTCACAATCGCCTATTGACCGGGCACCTGTTCCTGCCCCAGACATTATGCAAATATAGGCCAGGAACGAAGCCGCCAGCCCCCCAGGCCATTGTGCATTGAACCCTGATGGCGCTCAGCCAGCTCCCAGCCGGCCTTTGTTCCTTGGCTGTGCTGCTGCACCAACCCCCACTGCTGTCTCCCGCCTGCCTGAGGTGCCCTGCTGCGAAGCCACCCGCTGACAGCTTCTTGGGTCCTTGCACCTGAAGAAAGACTCTCTAAGCTGGGGGCTGAGCCATGCTGAGGCCGTCTGGGGACCACAGAGGTACCCAGGGCCTGGCTGGACCCTCCCATCCCTGGAGAATGCTGAGAAGAGTCTGGCGAGTGGAGGGGGGCAATCTGGACCATGCCATCTGGGGGAGGGGAGGATTGTAATAATCACTCTGACATCAACCGAAAGCCTTACTGTTCCCAAAGCTCTCTAGTGGCTGCTCCACTGTCAGGCCACACCTGCCCCTGGAGGAGGTGGCAGGGCAGCGACTGTGTGTCTTTCACACAGGAGGGGACCCAGGCTTCCAGGCATAGCTGGGACTCAAACCCTGGCTGTTCTGGATTCAGCACTCAGTGTCCTTTGGGCACTGAGCATCTCCTGTTTCCTTGTCCACCTCCTCCATCTGTCCCCCTTGCTCATGATGGTGACCCTCGGAGCCACCTTTTAATGAATGCCTTTTCATGATAGCCTGGCTCTAGCTTATCTCCTCTTTCTGGTTTCTTCATTCTACTCTGTACTCTTGGTTTCACATACATTCACTCCAGAGAGGCTCTCAAAATAGAAGCCCTAGACCACCAGTGTCTGTATCACCTGGGGCCTACTAGGGAGACAAATCCCAATGAAATCAGAAACCCATGAAGCAGGCCCAAGCCTTGGCATTTTGAAGATCAGAGCCCTAGACCATGGTCCCGGGCTAAAACAAATGGCTTGCTCTCAGTTATTAACTCATGTGACAGTCAGAATCCACCCAATAGCACTGCAGAGAAAAGGTCTGGAGATCTGTTTTCAGAAAGCTAACACTCAAGAAAAGCCCATGGAGCAATTTGGCTCTGTAACCCAAAGGGTCCATCATGAGTTGGAATGAGCTCAACAGTACAGCACTTGCTTGGTTGTTTGTTTGGACTTTGCCTCTGTCGTTGTTTCTTCTCCCTCGAATAACCATGCCTGGGTTGCTGTATTATTTCCCCACAGCTGGCTCTACCTCACTCTACCATGCCCTTCCCATCCTTCCGCCTCTCTCTACCATGCCCTTCCCATCCTTCCTTCCAGGCTACTTCTGTTGAGCTTCTGGCTTTAGGCCACACCTACGGATCCTAGACTCAGGTATGCCAGTGAATGAGCCCTCGCTTTCACAGAGAAAACCATCCAGTGAGGTGCAGGCAGCTGGGTCAGCCACCCCTTCACAGCAGATGGGAAGGTGGGCACGAGGTGGGGAGGGTTGGACAGCCTGGGGAAGCCTATATTATTGAATAACTTTAGTAAATAAACCTGTAGCCACTGGGGACTGGACCCACTCCCAGGGGAGGCTCCTGCTGTGTGTGTTTGCTGTAGGCAAGGTTGACTGAGGTAGACAGGAGGCAGCAGGAGAAAGGGAACTTTTAAGGAGCTTATGTTGAGGTCACTAGAGCGGCCCAGATGTCTTGCCCCACTTTATACTTGCTCTTAGTTCATGGGCTACATGGTGAGTCCCTGGCTACTTGCCACTGGAGGAAGAATTAGACCCCAAGTAAGGTAAAGCATCAGAGACCCTGGGCACTGTCCAAGCTGCTCCCCATCCGCTCTTTTACCCAATGCCAATGTGTCTTAAAGAGTTTGGCCCAAAGCAGGGAAAACTGATCTCATGAGAGGCCAGGGTAAGCGTTTCTGAGCCAACTCTTGGTCTTGTCTCATAATTTGTCTCCCTTTAGAGATGTCAGAGGGGTCTGCCTAAGAGACATATCGGAAAGAACAGTAAACAAAGTCAGCCTCTCCTCCCCACTGCTACCTTGTCTCAAACATTCTTTAGTATGGCATTCAATGCCCTTTAGGCTCTGCCCTGGCTGCCCATTCCTGGTCTCACCACTATGCTATCTCGTTATACCTCCCTCTGCTGCCCCCACGCCCACCCCCACCCCATGGTTCCCTCTGATAAATGTCTACTCTGCTTACAGATTGACTTCCACACCGAGGCTTCTATTGGAAGTACCTGCTGTGTGCCAAAGTTTTGTACTTTGGAGAGAAGATGCTGAGTAAGAAATTGCCCTGTCTTTCAAGGTCTTTCCAGACCAATATAACAGGAGACCTGAATGAGGGCTACAGGGCATGGGGTAGGAGGGGTGCATAGCAGGACAGACTGGACCTGTTCAATGAGTAGAGTATGAAGGGACTAGCAATGACTACAGAGTTCCTGAAGGGGTGAATGGTGGACTGATTCCTAAAATGGAGAATGCTGCGAAAGATTAAGGCATGGAGGGAGGGAGGGAAGTTGAGGGGCTGGGTGGTAAGGTGGGGAGTGGGGTTCTGCTTGAACTTAGTCTAAAGTGGGTGATACAAATGGTTAACATGCTTGGATACTAATTGAAAGGTCGTAGGTTCAAGTTCACCCAGAAGTGCCTCAAAAGAAAACCCTGATGATGTACTTCTGAAAAAAAAATCATTCATTGGCATCCTCCCACCCCTACCACCCTCTTCTTCCCCCTTCTAGTTTATCAGGCAGAGAGAGATGGCTGAATGAGGGATTTGGCATTCAGGGAGATTCAAGGCTGGGGCTGACCACTGGGCACCAGGAGGATCCTTAGTACAATGGGGTCAGGGCAGGCTCTCCTGTCTGCAAAGACAGAATTCACGGACATCTGTGTACTCCACCTTTGGTGCTCCCCATCATACATTCTTTACACCAGACAGTGATCACGTTGTGCTTGTACCACAGTCCTGCTGGCCCCAGTGGTGTTAGAAGCATCAGAGTAGCAGCGACAACAATCCAAAGCTCCTGGACTGTAGGGATCTAGTGCCTTGAGGACGCCTTGATTTGTTTGCAGCTCCATCTGATGTAGCTCACATCTCTCCACTTGTATCTTGAGGTGGTCTCTGGTAACTCAACAGAAGCTCGGACCAGAGCCTTCTCAGAGGGGAGGAAGTGATGCTGAGTGAAAAATTGCCCCTCGTTTCACAAATGAAGCAACTGTGGCTCAGGAAAGAGGAGGGATGTTATCTGATGGTACCATGATGCTAGAACAGCAATGGTCTCTATGTTATACATGGGGGGAGATGCGCAGCCTGGAACTGTGTTTTGACTTCCAGATCAGTGTCCAGCCACTGCACCCTCTGCACCTAATGCACCTTTCCAAGAGGTGACACTCAGGTATGCCTCAGCTTCTCAACACCAGTTAGGCCTTAGCCCTGCCAGCCCCTAACACCCCAACAGTTCAGACATTCAGCAGGGTGCTCCAGAATTCTGTATTTTAAGCTCACTGGCTCAGAATCCCGTGTATGTCACCAGCATTGGCTGAGACCCCACTGGATGCCAGTGAGGGTATTTGCTTTGGTGCAAATCTGCCCAGTGACTCTCTGCCCAGCAGCTTTCAGAATACAAAAGCTTTCCCCTTTGCCAGATATGGAAACAGGCTCAATATATTAGTGCCTGATCCACCCTCTTGTCGGGTGCTAGTGAGATTTGGACCAGGCCCACCTCATTCCTCCACTGCCTCTGAGCCCACCTCTTAGCAAGCAAGGGTGTCAGTTCTCTTTCCCTGGATGACTGTGTACTCAGATTTTCCTGTTGGTTCTCAGAGCTCCTAGCTCCGAGGAGATGAGACCTGGGACTCATTCACTTCAGACTTCCTTCTTGAGATATGTTATTCCCATCTGGTGAGAAAGATGTTGGACTGGAAGGTCACAGTCCTTGAGTCTTGATTGGCTCTGCCACCGAGTCACCTAGATGCCCTGGCCTGGCCCCGCTCCATTTTGTGTTCTCAGTTTCCCCATTGGTATGATTTGGCAGGGATAGTAGTTTTATATTTGCAACCATTTCTTTTGGCTCTGGACACCCCCTCTCTTCTCCATCCCTTGCCGCCCCCCTCCCCTCCCCCGCTGCCAATCTTCTATGGGAATTTTGACCTAGCTTGTCCCCTTCCCTGGTTGCCAGCCTGGGGTTTACAATCCAGATCATTTGTATTTTCTCTATGAATGGAGTGGGGTAGGGGATAATGGCATCGCTGAGCCCCTTCCTTCCTTCACTCATTTGTCATAGATAAGCCACGCAGCTGGGCGGGGTCTGCTAAGATTCTTCCAAGATGAATTAAAGCCGAGCAGGACCTGTGGGCTGTAGCCAGACTGGTGTTCGTGCCCTGGAGGGAAGACCCAGGAAGGATACTTCTCTGCAGCATGCTGCCAAGGTCTATGCAGTCTCTTCTTGCCTACCACCTGGGAGTGTAAAACACCAACTTACTACTTTACGAAGGGAGCTGCAGCCTTCAAATCGAATAGAACTCTCCCTTCCCCCTGCTCAGCACAGTATTCTACACTGGTAGATGTTTTACGAGGACGCCAGACTGCTATGAGAGGAGCACTTGGAAAACATGTGCTCAGAATCCAGAGGTCAAGGAGCCAGCCAGTGCAGAGCTAATGAAAGAGTGCCCAGGTCTCTGGGTCCATGGAAGCCAGGCTCTCAGCTACCATACTCTCTTCCTCCCTGCCCCTAACCTGACTCTAGGTCAGGCCCAGGTAGAAGGCCGAAGCCCAGAAGAGGCCGACGTGCCAGGAGTGGATGAGGGGGAGTCCAGCAGGGGGCTTATTTAAAGGCCCTCTTGTGGGTCTCAGGGAACCTTGGTGGTGTGGTGGTTGTGTGTTGGGCTGAGATCCACATGGTCTGCATTGCAAAATCCCCAGTAGCTCCGGGGGAGAGAGCCTGGGTTTTCTATTCCCGCAAACAGTTATAGTCTCAGAAACCCAGAAGGACTTACTGTGAGGCAGTGAATTTGGTTTCTCTGGGCATCACTAAAGGATCTGGTGTTGGGGTGAGGGGTTATGGTTCCTGATACCTGGCTGGGGTGTCAGTTGTTTTTGGTGTGCCCCTTTTCCCTGGAAGGGCGTCCCAGGGAGGAGTGGGCCCAGAAGTGGGAGGGAGGGGAGAAACTAGGCAAAGGTGCTGTAGAACTCTCGTGGGCCCTGGGAGATACCAGGCGTCATCAGTGGGCAGGAGCTCCATTCTGGGAATCCGGGATGGCTCTCCCCTCTGCTTTCCCGGTGACGGCTGCGCTGCAGCTGGCTCTGCTCCAGGCCCGGGACAAAGGCTTGGGGTCAGGCACGGAAGCGCACGGAAGCTGCCCTCCCCAGCACCACTGGCCAGCTCGCCAGGCTGTCGCCTCACCGTGGAAGGCCGGCGCTGGTCCCCAGAGGCTGGTTTCCAGGAATCGCTGTGCTGCCCTTTACCAGCATCTGGCTACAGCAGGCCCCTGGAGTCAGACTGACAGCTCTGGGAGAAGCAGAATAACCACAGGCCTAGAGCCATCGGGGGCTCAGGTGGCTCAGGGCAGCCACTGGAGGAGGGGGCTGGAGACTGCCGGGTTGTGGGGTATAGGAGGCAGGCCAGTACATTTTCCCCCACCCCCCTTTAGGGGAACATTGCTGATTTCCCTCTAAGGAAGGGCCTTGGCTGTGAGAACTTCCGTACTACTGAAGTCTGGGTTAGAGTCCCTACCTTCTTCTGGGATGGGAAAGGTGATTCCTCCTCCTTCCAAGCCCTGGTCCTCCCCTTTTCCTGCCTTCTTCAAAGTGTGGTTCTCAAAAGCAAATGAGGTGATGTGAAAGTCTGCCTCAACGCCGCCCTAAACAAAGGCACCCATGTGAACAAACACGAAAGGGCCCAGAGCAGGTGAGTGTGTGTGTGTGTGTG
>NW_022111362.1:3284467-3285607 GCF_000313985.2 Echinops telfairi
TGTGTATGTGTGGGGGTGGGGTGGGGGGTAGGCAATGATGAGACTTTGCTGCACTTCGGTGGCACAGCCTCATTCTCTAGCAGGGCTTCCAACCCATTCATTCCTGTTCACACCCAGCGGGGAATTTGCTTTTCCACCCTGGATATAGTAAATCAGAATCTACATTTTAATAAGATCCCCAGGGGAAAAGCCAATTCAGTGCTTGGTGCCCGGCAGGGGAGGAAGAGGTAGGGTATGGGGTAGAGACTGGAATGAACCAATTCCAAGGTCAACAGGCCCTGTGCTTCTTGCATGTGGGGCACTCAGAGCCCTGGAGTGGAGCAGGGTGAGGAGTGGAGAGCAGGCCTTGCAGGTGAGAGGGAGAGATGGAGGAATGAATGGAGAGCCAGGAATGCAAAGACAAAGTCAGGGGCAACATGAGCAGGGAGAGAAACATGCATAGAGACAGAGAGGGAGAGAGACACACAGATCCAAAGATTGCCAGAGATAAAGATGGTGATGAGGACAGACACATAAACACAGAGGCAGGAGAAGGACAGAGAGTAGAGTCGCTGAGGCCGGCACACACAGACTGGACACAATGAGAGGAGCAGATGTAAAGAGATGAAGATGGAGACAGAGAGGTGCAGAGGATGGAGACGGAGGGAAAGAGACCGTTTGGGAGGCGCTGGGAAAATAAAGTTGGGGTGATAGAGAGGGTAGAAGAGGAGTCAGTGGGCAGAGGTGGGTGTCAGTGGGCAGAAGACAAGGGGGTGGACAGAAGGCAAGGACAGAGTGGGATGAGGGGCGGGACTCGGCCCTCTCTGCTAAGACTGGGGGATGAGCTGTAACCCTGCCACCGCCCTGCCACATAGCTTGGGGAGAAGCTAGGTCTCCTGAGGCCACCCTTAGGAGGGAAAACGGACTGTTGAGCCACTGTGTGGACACACCTGGTCCTGCCCCCAGATACCCAGTGAAGAATACGGAGTGCTAAATGAAGAAAAGAGCTGCCAGGGCACTGGTGGGCCCTGTTTGGGTGGGCAGGGGTCTGAGGGTGGGCACTGGTGGGACCTGCTCAGGTGGGCAGGTCTGGGGGTGGGCACTGGTGGGCCCTGCTCAGGTGGGCAGGGGTCTGGGAATGGGGACTGGTGGGCCCTGCTC
>NW_022111362.1:3285707-3296872 GCF_000313985.2 Echinops telfairi
GGGGGGTGGTCACTGGTGGGCTCTGCTCAGGTGGGCAGGGGTCAGAGGGGTGGGCACTGGTGGGCTCTGCTCAGGTGGGCAGGGGTTTGGGGGGTGGACACTGGTGGGCCCTGCTCAGGTGGGCAGGGGTCTGGGGGGTGGGCACTGGTGGGCCCTGCTTGGGTGGGAAGGGGTCTGGGGGTGGGCAAGCCAGCCCTGCAACAAAGCTGTGAAGAGGTTGTATGCCAAGACCGCCTCCTTTCTGGGTCTCCGTTCTCTCTGCAAAACGGGTCCTCTGACAGTGCCACAGCTCCAGGCAGCTGGGTTTCACACCCAAGCTCTCTTCATTGTTAGGCTGCTGATTATTTTAAAGCGGAGTCTCACGATCTTTCCAGTTTCTGTTTTCTGGGTTGGTGGCCATTGCCTAACTTTCACCTCCGGATGTGTTCTTCCCACAATTTTCCCAGGAGAATTGGAACCTTTAGTGACTCGGCTGGGCAGTAGCACATTGTAAGGGACCAGACTCCAGGCTCCCAGACAGCTAAACGACCCTTGTCTGGATCTCTGAAGTTCCCAAGGAGGAGTCCCATGGGGTGACAAGGCATACAATAGAAGATTCCTGCACAGTGTAGAACCCAGTGTTGGTCCATAATAGACTGCTGTTTTCCACAAAAGTCGGCATTGGGAATCTGAGGTGGGTGGGCTAAGAATTATTGGACTCACCCCAGCTCGCCATTCCAGGTGAAATGTGCTTCCTCACACAGGGCTGTGGCCAGAGTTGTTCCCACACATCCTGGCACAGGTCTCGGGCTGTCCAGTGCAGCCGCTGCCGATAGACCCTGCTGTAGCAATGCTAGGGGTTGGGAGCCAAGGTGCCCTTCTGAATTTTGGGAAAGGAGACTATCTAATCCCCATCAATTTTAACAGAGGGCACATCTCCTGCCCAAGGTGATGCCACAAAGTGGTCTTCTCTAGAGCCAGGCTGAAATTGCTGGTTTTCTGCTTTGGTAATCCTAGACTAGTGGTCTGTCTAAATAAAAATATGTACCTGAGGATGGTCTATGGTAGTCCTGAACACAGCAAACTCTTGGAGTAAGGCCAAAGGGACGTCCTGTTGAGCAATGGTGACTCTGGTCCACAGTCTAAAATTGAGCTCAAAGAAAGCAAGAGGAGCCAGAATTCATTTGAATTCTGAGTTCATTTTTCCACCCAGAACCAGGAGTGATACTAGGTGTACAATATTTATTTTCGAGTGAGTGAGTAAATTCATCTACCAATCAGGTGATTGATTTAAATTCTTGAGTGCTGGGATCCCTCTGTTGGCTTCAGTAGTTGTATTAGTCTGGGTACCTTAGAGAAACAAAGACTCAGAAACTCATGTATAAGAGAGAGTTTTATATAACGGTTAAGTGTGCATCAAGAAAACATCCTAACTCAGTGCTGCCCAAGCCCACAAGTCCAACATTAACCCATTAACCCATATGTCCAATACCAATCCACAAAGTCCTCCTCCATCTCACAAAACAGACGCAATGACGCCAACTGCAGGAGGAAAGCCAAGTTAGTGTAAGCATCTCAGCACTGACAGGGGTCTCCATACGGCTGCTCCAGCTCCCAGGGTTGCATCCAGGTAAGTCCATGTGGTTTCTCCTCAGGGATGTCTTGTAGGAAGTGAGCCTTGCCAGCTGAAGCAGGGAGCTGGCTAAGGCAGCTGCACCCTGGTCCGACCATCAGAAAGCATGAGACCTGAGAACTAGAAAGGTGAGGCTCACTGAGCCATTTATTCCTCCGTCCTTCAATTAACCCCACATATATTTATTGGCCAGCTTGGCACAATAAACTACCTACCTCAGTAGTCTACTCCTCAGTCAGGGCTTGGGAGAATCAAGTTCGAGTAGGAACTGGGGGAGGTAGAGGACTTCCTTTGTTCCTGAGTCACCTCTGGAACCTCTCTCATTCCATATAGTTTGGAATTAAGAGAGTGGTTGATTTGGAACTTGTCTGGGTTTGGCATAAAAGATACCAGTTGCTTTCAGTTGATTCTGATTCCTGGCAACTCCATGTCTGTCAGAGCAGAACTGTGCTCCAGAGTTTTCAGTGGCTGATTTTTCTGAGGGGTCTTGTGAGGCCTTTCTCCCTAGGAGGTCCCTCTAGGTAGATTCAAACGTCCAGTCTTTTGCTTAGCAACTGATGCCATAGCAGTTTATACCACCTACAAGTTCTGGATCAAGGATACTGGCCCATTATTAATACAGTTAGGGAAGAATTTCTTTCTCATTTGTCCTGCCTTGGCAAAATTCATAGCCATTTCCTATTTAGCACACTTTACAGGTTCCTGTGCTGGGGTGGGTTGTCTGCAGGGTTGAAAACTGTCATTCCTTGGGGCAAGTTGCGTGTGACATGCCTGTGAGCCTTCTCGGGGAGGTCTCTAGAGGGCAATAGACCGCTGGGAGTGAAGCTCGGGATGTAAGGATTTGGAACTCACCAGCACAGCACTGAGTCTGCATGCTCGGAGGGCACCTGATGTAATTAGGGCAGTGGGAAGAAGGAGAGCACCAAGAGCCAAGGTCCTTGTGACTGCCTGGCATTTGAGAGGTGGGAAAAAGCAGAGCCAGGGCTACGAGTTTGCAAAGGAAGCCAAGGGGCATGTTGAGGAAGTGCCCGGGGAGGGGCAGGCGTTGGGTGGCCACTGGGGTGAAGCTTCTGCTCCCCACCTCCACTTACACCACAGAAGAGTCAGCATTGACTTGCTCTATAAGCCAAGTGCTGAGGATAATACACCTTGAAAATGAAGTTCTAGGCTACAAAGAAAACAAACTAAAAACACAAAAAGCCCCATTCCACTACTTAGGGGAACCTGAGGCCTAGAGAGGAGAAGGCTCCATTAGGTGGTGGCAGACCCAGAACTCTGACACGTGTTCTGTCAATGTCTCATGCGGATTCCCGTACTTTTGGGGGGCAGGAGAGCTTACTATGGGGATTGTCTTTTCTCTTATCCCTCAGTAAGCTCTACACAGTTCCCAAGCCTGTCCAGAGAGGAGTCCTGGGTGGACGAGCCCCAGTCGGTAAGTTGGAGTGGAGTATTGGGAATTTTCCATGACCTGGTATCCAAGATTGCCTGAACCTGGGTAGTGGGCTCAGTGCAGCAATCATGCCCTCAGCCTGAAGTCGAAGCTCAGGTGGAAATGGCAGCTGGTCTTGTTCTGCCTTCTCCTACTGTGGCCCCCAGCAACAGGCTGGCGTATTCTCGGGAAGCAGGTTCCCTCTCACCAGGAAACGCTTCTGGTATCTCCTTTGCAGTTCCAGCCAGGATGTTTTGCAATGAACTTAAAAGGTTAAGCATTCATTCTGTAGAGAACTGGGAGTAGAATTTTCCTTGCCAGCAGGAGTCTGGATGAGACAGCTTGGGCTGGGGTAGGAGCTAGAGTTGGCTTTGGCTTCCTAGCTGGCTAAATTCCTCAACCCTTGGGGCCACTGACCTCCAGGATATCTGTCTGTCTGTCTGCCTGCCTGCCTGCCTGCCCATCTGGATGAAAGAGACTGACTGAGTGAGTTCATGCCAGCTCCCCAAACCATCTGCTTACTGCTGGCCCCAAGGAACTTTATCTAATTTTTCTTATGTTATTTTAAAATATATCTCAAAACCGAACAGACCTATTTTTTCTATCCATTTCCTTTATCCACAAAAGTGTATCCCCAGCCGCTCTGCTGTTTGTTTGTTCTCCCAGTATTTCTGTTGGAATAATATGTGGTTGGTGCCCACTCCTGTGCCCTCATGTATAACGGAATAACGAAGTTGCCCGTTCCTACACATTTTCAGGATCATTGGTTTGTTTCAGTTCATTCTTGTTGCCATTTTGAGTGCCCTGCCAGCCCAGAGGGCTCAGCTTCCAGCATTTTATTGGATAATCTTCCATGATAATCTGTAGGGCTATAATAGATTATAATATTGTAATCTCATCGTCCAGCATTACATTGGATAATCTTCCATGATAATCTGTAGGGTTTTCAGCCACCAGCTTTCTTGCTTGGAAGTGTCACAGACACCTGCCTTCTCTGGGTAACCCTGGGTAACCCTGCTAGCATGTGAAACACCAGTGACCGGTCTTGCAGCAGTGCAGCAGTATGCACGCGGCCACAGTACAACAAACGGAGAGGTGGATGGTGGATAAACATTCCACACCTTCCTTTGGATTTCCTTCATCTGTACAATTTAGCCAGGAGGGCACTGTGCAGGAATATCTGCGCCATGCTCCGCTGGCAGGGATGGTGCCACAGCTATTTCACGCATTTACATTTTTGAACCCAGGTGCCCACAAATGCCATGCTGACTCCCTGCCAGGGTTTGCTTTATGTGCTTGAAAGCACCCTGACCAAAGCGGCAAGGTCCTGCCTGCTTTCGGAAAGCCCTGGAGAGATCAGCTGCTTCTTGGGGGCTCTTGTGCTTGCTGCGCCCTCTCCGTGTGGTTGGCAATCTTCTTCCCATTTTCCAGAAAAGGAACCCGAGGAGTTCAGAAAGCAAGTAACGCACCCAGAAAGATCACGGTAGCGTGATGAAGTCTGGGATCAGAACCAAGGTCAGACTGCATCTGCGTTTGTTATCTAGTGCTGCTAGAACAGAAATCCCATCAATGGGGTAGCTCAGGGAAGGTCCCGGTGGGCTTTTCTGGAGCGAAAGCCTTGTCTCAATTTCTGTATCTTCCTCCTTGGAGATGTCCACATGGCATCCGCGGCGGCTGGCCTCTGGGCCTGAACCACACCTTTGATATCTCAATAGTGATAGGGCCTCTTAACACAGCAAAGAAACACCTTCCCAATGGGACTACGTCTACAGATAGAAGAATTAGGATGTACACGAAGGCCGAAGGAAGGAATAGTATCAGAGGCTAAATGGTGAGATTCTGGTTTGCAGAAGGCAATAGATGATAGTGGGAGCCTAAGATACATTTGTGAGCTCTACATGGGAAATAACCCCGCGGTGATCTCCCTCTATCCATAATCGAGGGGTGGGAGGAAACTGGTTACTCAACAGAGGGCATTGGAGAGATATTAACAGAGCATACAGGAGATCAAAAATATAAGCTTGACTTAAATTTGTAAAACCTCTCACTGGATCCACCCTCTGATACACATTGGGCCTAGTCTGGTTTCCTTTCTTTTTCTTTTTGATTTGGCTTTCAACATTCTCTCTCTCTCTTAATGTATTTCATCATTGGGGACAGCCCGCTTGAATTTTTGCTATATGTTTTTCTGGTTTTTGGTATATGAACCCAAGATTGATGAACGGATGGAGACAGCAAATAGAATACGGGTCCCTGGGGGGTCCAGTGGGGTAGGAGGGTAAAGGGGACTTGATATTGAGCAGTTCAAGAAGAAAGACAATGTCTTGAAAGTGACTGTGGTAGCGATTGTACAATACTGCTTGATGTGACTGGACTATGGAATGATATGATAGCTGTATTAGCTCCCAATAAAATGCTTTTCATTAAAAAAAAGAAGTAGGATTTGCAGAGTTTATTTTGGAGGATACCGTTTAATCCATAACAGGGTGTATAATTCTTCCTCATTCTATCACACCACAATGGGGCATGAAGCTCTCTGTTCCTACTCTGTGTCCAAGGAAGAGGGTGCCCCGACTTGATCAAGGACACCCAGCTGGCAAACCAGTGGTTCTCTGAGAGGAAGCATCATCGCTTCTCTTCCAGACCCGACACCTGAAACCTCTCGTATGTGAGTGGAGGTCCTCAACAGCGCTCATCGTGGGCGACTGGCTTCTAGTCCACCGCTGCCCTCTGTCCATATGCACTGTGAATACCATGCAAACGCTTGCTAATAGACTCACGCTTATTTACCAGATGGCCACCCAGAGTGGAGACAGAAAGGGAACGAGCACGCAGAGGAGGTGCAGAACGAGGATTCGGCTGCAGGTCGACTGATTTGCAGCCTGGAAATTTCTGCAGGCCGAGCTGGCCTCTACCCAGGTCCTCCTCACCCAGCAGTTCCTAGTCTTTCCGCTCCCTCCTCTGGTGTTATTTTCTTCTGAAGCATCATCTTTCAGGATGATAATTTCTTGCTCTATCACTCTTCTCAGCCCTTCTGCCCCATGGTACAAACTCCATTCCATCAATGTTAATTGACAAAGGTTGACCTCCACCAACTAAGGAGGGACAGGAGCTAGGGTATGGACTCAAGGCTGTCTGCAGCTGAAATAACAACCCTGCTCAGTGTAGAACACAACTGTTTGTGTGTGTGTTGGGGGTGGGGTGGGGAGTAAAAAAAGTTCAAATACCTATGGCCTTCTTCCCTCCGTGATCTCTTAGTTTGAGCTCTGTGTTCTCTTGAAACGATATAATTTTCAAGTTCCGAATGTCCTGGGTGGGGTTTAGAGACCCTCAGCATCAGAGCACGAGTGCAGAGTGACCTGAGATGACTGGGCACCCCCTTCAGCTGGTGGTCTTCAAGTGGCTCAGGCTTCAGGAGACCACAAGACTCACATTGTCCTGCAGGGCCACCTTACACGTGCATGCCATCGCTTCCTCCCTCGGAGCTCACTTTTCCTTTCCATAAGGGGTGGGGGTGGGGGGGGTATGTCGCACTCAATCTCAGGAGGCTTGTGGAAATTAAATGAGCTGTTTGCTTTGGAAATTGAACTAGGCTGTTACCAGTTCTGAGATTATCAACTTTTGCATGCAAAAGAAATGTGTAGGTTGTCATATATTTGAGAGGGCTTCAAAAAGTTCATGGAGAAATTACATTATCTTTTAATTCCATTTGATCCATGAACTTTTTGAAGCCTTCTCATATGACTATTCATGTCCCTATGTGAATTGGAATTTATTTTGGGAACTAGGGTCACATTTATGTGTGTGGATACAAATTAGAATTTAATTATATTCAACACCTTGAATGAAGAAAGTGAATCTGAGTTGTTCTGCTTGTGTTTTATCCCAGTTCCACCGCTGCCTAGCTTGGTGGGCTTGCATAATTGTATGGTTTTTTGGGGCAGAATTTCTCTGCCTATAAAATGGGGCTAAGGAGCGTGTCTACCTCCAGGCACTTAGGAAGAGTTGAAGGAGTGATTGGCACAGAATTGTTATTAGCTGCTGTTGACTCATGGTAATCCATGCCCAACAGAACAAAATGCTCCCGACTCTGTGCTCTCCCCGTGACTGGTGGTGTATAGGACTAGTGTGATTCAGAGGGATTTTTATCAGTTGACATTCAGAGCAGACAGCTAGGTTTCATCACAACAACATGGAAGCCTCCACTGACAGATGAGTGGTGGCTGAGTGTGATGAGCCTCACGTGTCACATGCTAGATTAGTTTTCAGCCACCTGGTCTGGTTCCACAAGAGCTGGAGGAGAAAGAGTGTGTCCTAAAGTGAATTATCTCGGAAAAGAAGGGATCTTTTCCTTTCCCAAATGCTTGGACTTGATTGTCTTAGTTATTGATCCTTACGGTGGGCTTTTATGTTTCAAGACAAGAGTGCTAGAAGTAAAAGATGCGAGTGCAGCCCCCAGCTTTCCTTCACTAGATGGACCTTGGTTCTAGAGGAAACCTTGTTATGGCTGGGGAACTGTTTTTGTCTTATGGAATTATCCATGCTCTGTAGCAACTCTTTCTAAACTCTGGTCTATGGGCCATTGAGCAGTCAGAGGGGTTCTCACATCAAGGAAGTCTGCAAAACACTGCATACAGCATCTCCCTTCATGGATGTTAAAATGTTAATTAGTATCATAAGAAAAAAAAACCCAAATCACCTCATGACCATGAAGTCAATTCTGACTCATAGAACCCAATGAGACAGAGTATATCTATCTCCCTCTGTGGGGTTTACTAAGATTATAACTCTTTTCAGGAGCAGAAAGCCTCATCTTTCTCCTGTGGAGCAGCTGGTGGCTTTGAACTGCTGACCTTGTGGGTAGCAGCCCAACTTGGAACTCACTATGCTACCAGGGCTCTTTTCATAAAGTGCCTATAAAATCTACAATAAGCAAATCATTTTAATTTGTTTTACCACAGCACTCTCTGAACCTGCTCTTCTTTTGCGCACTACTCTGTGTTCCGGGGCTCTGTGGAAAGTACTTTGATCGCTGAGCACCCAGGGCAACAGTAGTATGGTAATCAACCAAACTGTGTGTCTTTGGGTCATCCTCTGAGACAGGAAAATATTAAAGCAGTGCCTCCCAGGCCTCAGCACACATACATGTCACTTGGGAAGCTTCGTAAAATGTAGACCCCGAATCAGCAGGTCCAGTTGGGACCGAAGGCTTCCTGCTTGTAACAGTTTTCCTTGTAATGCTGCTGCTGATGGTTGGGGACATCACTGTGAATGGTACCAGGATGGAAACTCGTTTGCGACAATGGAGCTGCCCAAGTCAGTCCTTTCAACAGTGTTTGGAGGCAAGTGAGTGCAGAACTTCCAGTGTCAGACCACTGAGCTCAGCAGTAGTGATGGGATGCATCTGTGTCTTTCAGTGCTTGACGAATGGTTCTATTTGGTGGATGGCGTGACCAGGCCAGGTCCTCTTATGCAGAGACAAAGATCTGGAGAATGACTTCAAACCTAAGTCTGCATGGAAAGCTATCAGCTGACCATGCTTCGGCCACCTGTCTCCACACGTAAGATTTGGGGGGTTAGTCTATCTATCATCTATCTATCTATCTATCTATCTATCTATCTATCTATCTATCTATCTATCTATCTATCGGAGACATTTCTTTGTTCTGTGCTCTGGTCTGGAGTCATTAAACAGGGATTAGCTGGATAAACAGAGGAAGTAATTTTTAAACTGTTTGCAAACTTAATGTGAAGAGACCAGCCTTGCAAATTATCACGTCTAATCAGAGGCTCTCGCTTCACTGCTCGAGTAATTGTACTGGTATTAGTCAAATTCTTGTTGTCTCCTCATTAGCCATGAAAAGGAGACTCAAGATGTACTTCATTAGAGTGGCCTGGAAATGTGCTGCTAATGTGAGATGGAGGCAGAGGAGAGAGGAGGGGAAAGGTGTGTGTGGGCAGGGCACTGCAGACTGTGCGCGCCCACAATCCCTACTCAACGGACTCAGGAAAGCCAGCCACCTGAGCAGGGTCCAGAGGCATTTCCCCTTTCGGGGCTCAGTTCCTTCCTGTGTAATCCGGAGGGTGGGTAAACTGAGACCTGGGGCCTCTTTCATTCTGCTATTCCTGACCTCTGCTTCTAAGTTTTGAGGCTTTGAAGGACAAGAACCCTTTGGCTTGAATTCGGGTCTTCGTGCTGAGAGAGGGCTTTGCTCCTCTCCCAGCAGATCTGCGCCCCTCCGCCGCTGCCTCCAGTACAGACAACAAGGGCTCCAGTGCCAGTGGGACAGCGAAGTTCAGTCTTCCTTGTTGCCTGGTTAAAGCAGCAACAACAACACACAAACCAACTCACTACCATGGAGTCATAGCAACCCTGTCGGACAGGGTAGAACTGCCCTGGTGTGTTTCTGAGACTATAATTTAAAAAAATCTTTTTATTGGGGGCTCTCCACGTAAGCCTCTGGCATCAGCTCCTCATTTCCCCACCCTCCCTCCCTGCTTCCCCCTCCCTCATGAACCCTTGATAATTCATAAATTATTATTTTGTCATATTATACACTGTCCAATGAGAGACTGTAATTTTTATGGGAGTAGAAAGCTCTGTCTTCCTCCCAAAGAGGAGGAGCAGCTGGCGATTTTGAACTGCTGACCTTTTGGTTAGCAGCCCAGCATGTAACCGCTTAATAGATGTTGTGATCTGACTCATTTTCTCATTCCAACTCCTTCTTCCCTTCCTCCTTGTTCTACATGCACGTTCTATACCACTGTTCTTGTTCTCAACTGTCAAATCTTTTTCTCATTATTCTCTCTTCTTCCCTTTCTTTGACCCAACAGATATTCATAGAGCAAAGATTCCCTATAGCTCTTTAAATTTAAACTAAGAGAAAAAGAAATTTCCTCAGTTGTGCTAGCTGTATTTCAAATGATTAGTAGCCACATGCATCTCCATGTTGGACAGTGAAGAAACCTTTGCTGAACAGGTCTCATTTAGACTCTTTTTGCTTGACCTGTGCTAATGGGATGAGGGAGTTGAGAGTTCTCTCCTCACTATGTTCCCAGTCGGAGTCAGGACATCACACTTAGTATAGTTAGTTGAGGGTAGGCCCACATACTAGGCATCTGGAGCCACTTGGAGGGCAGGGGTAGCCTAGAGAGTCAGGCTCACCAGGAGTAGAGAGTAGACAGGTTTCCCAAGGAAAAGGGGACTTTCAGAGCACAAGCCTGTCTACATGTGTTCTTGGCAAAGATGAAACTAACCCATCAATGCTACCCTGGAGCTCCGTAGCCTGCCCTCTGAAGTCAGGGTAAGTGTACTGGTTTTGAGGGCCCACAGTGGACACGAGTTGGCATGGAGCATATTCATCCTCCACTCTAGCAGCTAGAGTCAACCATGACTTTGTATCAGTCTCGCGGTGACCCTGATTCCTCAGGCTACCCCTCAGGCCCCTGTCAACCTCAAAGGATATTCATGCTTCACTCTACCCCTTTACCAAGCTCCAGTCCAGTCACCTTGGCTTATGTTCTTCATCCTTTGAGAGGTCCAGAATCCTCCCCACCTGGCTTTGCCTAGGTATAATCTCCCCTGCATCCAGTGCAGATGGAGGGAAGGTCTTCTCTCCTTCAGGCCTCAAGGCAAGGGGAAGCCTTCTATGATGTCTCAGATCAGGCCTGGCCTGACTGCAACAACTCTTACAGCACAAGTGACCATTTGTGTTGCTATTTCTCTTCATGTGTATCTTTGTTTAGTATGTCAGACTCCCCAAATAGACTGTGAGCTCTGTGGGGACAGGACCAGGGAAGCTGAAAGTTGTTTAGGAGGTGTTCAGAGGCTCATGGCTGGGCTAAAGAGCTTAGCTCTATCTTGAGCAGGGGTGGGGAGTGGGGAAGGTCAGGCGATGAGTGGTTGAGGGAAGGGCAGGAACTGGACACCAGACTTCTGAGGAACAATGGGAATATGATCAAGGTGTTTCCTTGGAGATCTCAGAAACTGCAGAGCACAGAATGCAGATTAGGATTGAGGCATATGGGATTCCAAAGCCCATCTCTGCTACTTTCTATCTTAGTGAACCTGGCCAGCCTCCGTGAGGCTAAGAATCATAGCTTCTTCAGAAAGATAAGGTGAGG
>NW_022111362.1:3298022-3299045 GCF_000313985.2 Echinops telfairi
CAGAGAACTCCTCAAGAAGAAGGACAAAGTGGGAGGGCTTGCTCTACCTGACTTTAGCACATATTATACAGCCACAGTAGTCAAAACAGTGTGGTACTGGCATAATGACAGATATTCAGACCAATGGAAAAGAGCTGAAGACCCAGAAATAAAAACATCAGCATACAGAAACTGATTTTTTGATAAGGGTCCAGAAAATATCAAAAGGGAAGCAGATGCCCTCTTTAATAAGTGGTGTTGGAAAAAAGGATATCTACCTGCAGAAAATGAAGCAAGACCCTTATTTCACTCCATGCACAAGAACAAGCTCAAGGTAGATCACAGACCTTGAGGTAAAACACCAAACTATTCGGGCCATTAATGAGGGAATTGAGACAAACCTGAGAACCTTGGCACAGGGAATACATAGGCTATCAGAAATAGGGAAGGATACAAATACAGAGGAGCCACAAATTGACAAGTAAGATATACTGAAGATAAATCACCCGTGTACATCAAAAGAATTAACCAAGAGAGTAATAAGAAAGCCCATAGACTGGGAAAACATGAGCAAGGACACATCAGACAAAGGCCTTATTACTAAAATCAATAATACTTTGCAAGCTTATGATAAGAAAAAAACTAACTGTCCACTAAGGAGGTGGACAAAGGACCTGAACAGAAGTTTCACAGGGGCAGAAAGCTGAATGGCCAATAAACATATGAGAAGAAATCCAAATTAAAACAACTATGAGATACCACCTAACATCCTCAAAGATAGCCCAATTCAAAAAATTAGAAGGTAACAAGTGTTGGAGGTGCTGTAGTGAGATCGGGACTCTAATCCACTGCTGGTGGACCTGTAGGTATGTACAGCCATTATGGAAATCGATTTGGCAATATCTAAAACAGATGGAGATTGAGCTACCACACGACCCAACAACCCCCCTACTGGGCATATACCCAGAAGAGGCAAGAAACAAACCACGGCCAGACATCTGTGCTCCAATGTTCATCATGGCACAGTTCACAATTGCAAGGAGT
>NW_022111362.1:3299217-3308388 GCF_000313985.2 Echinops telfairi
TGGGGCATAGGGGAAAAGCTACTATACACATACTTCACTGGGGTGAGGTCCAGCAACTATGGCAGGGGCCAAACCCAATCCAGGGATACATACAGCAGCCAACTAAATAAGAGGGGGAAAGAAAGAGAAAAAAAAAAGACATGGGTGGTGGGAGAGCAGGGGACATGGTGGGGGGAGCGTCCAAGGGGAAGGTATTGTTTATATCTCCACAGGAGAGGGAGAGAGAGGTCAGGCTTCAACTGGAAGCGCGAAGATGTGACTACAACATATAGGCATGAAGCAGGGAATCAATAGAGATGTCTACGGGGCCGACCCCAATCCCAACTATGTGAAGGCCCCTCCCCCCTCAGAAGAATGCACTTCAGAGGACAGCACTGGGACTACAACTTAGGGAGAGGGGCGTGTCTGATTAGAGCACACGGGAGAAACAGAAAGGAATGAAGAGGGAGGCGAGGACATCTTGGCTCACCAAGCCCTGAGAACGATATTTCTGTTGAGAGCAGACAATGCACAGAGAGGACCATAGGGCCAGCCCCACCACAAGACAAAACATCCCTCACTAAACCATAGTGCTGCGGGGGACAACACTGGAGACACAGTACGGGAATAGTGCACAACCTGACCCCATCATGCTGGGGGAAATACTAAGGGTATGCAACAGAACAGCAAGGGGAGCAAAGGGATGAAATACCTGGGGAATAAAAAAATAAATAAATAAAATAAAATAAAAATAGACTTTGGAGACAGAGTGTGGCACCCCATCAGACCCGACTGGAAAACACTTGCAAAGGCCAACAAACAGACCTTGGACTATTTATAGGCTTTTCCATTTTTGTCAGTGGCTTTCTTTTTGTTGTTGTTTTGGGGGGTGGCTTGTTATTGTTTTGCTGGTTTTCACTTCTTTTGTTGTTTTATTTGGCTTTGCCTGGTTTTTGTTCTTATTAATGTAGCTGCATGTCTATCTAGATAAGATAGGGAGTACAAATAATTCAGAGATGAAAAGAATGGGATCAATGTTTTCGGGGAGATAAGGGCGAAGGGGAAGTGGGAGAAAGGAAGGGTGGGGGGTAACCAACCCAGGGATAAGGGAACAACAAGTGTACTAAAATCAATGGAAAGAAGGGTGTAGGATACCTAGTGGGGCTTAATTAAGGGTAATGTAGCAGTAAGGAATTACAAAACCCGAATGAAGGCCGACCATGATGGTGGGACAAGAGGAAAGCAAAAGGAAATAGAGGAAAGAACCAGGAGGCAAAGGACATTTATAGAGGTCTAAAAACAGGCATGTGCATATGTAAATATATATATAATGAGAGGGGAATAGAACTATGTACTCATATATTAAGAATTAAGGTTGCAGATGGACATTGGGCCTCCACTCAAGTACTCTCTCAATACAAGGACACTTTGTTCTAATAATCTGGTATTCTGTGATGCTAACCTTTCCGACATGATCGCTGAAGACAAAATGGGTGCATAAGCAAATGTGGTGAAGAAAGCTGATGGTGCATGGCTATCAAAAGATATAGAGTCTGGGGTCTTAAAGGCTTGAAGATAAACAAGCGGTCATCCAACTGAAAAGCAACAAAGTCCACATGGAAGAAGCACACCAGCCTGTGTGATCATGAACTGTTGATGGGATCAGATGTCAAGCATCAAAGACCCAGAACAAAATCTTACCCAATGTGAATGGGGGCTGGGGGATGGGGGGGGAGTAGAGACCCAATGCCCATTTGTAGACAATTGGACATTTCTTCACAGAGGGGTCACAGGGAATTGATGAGCTAGTCAGGGGCAGTATAGCACTGACAAAACACACAACTTTCCTCTAGTTCTTTGGTGCTTCCTTTCCCCCACTACCATGACCTCAATTCTACCATACAAATTGGATTAGGCCAGAACATACACACTGCTACAGATAAGAGCTCCAAACACAGGGAATCCTGGATAGATAAACCCCTCAGGGCCAACCATGAGAGTAGAGATACCAGGAGGATTAGGGGAGGGTGGGGGTAGAAAGGGGGAATTGATCACAAAGATCAATCTATAATCCCCTCCCAGGGGGACGAATAACAGAAAAGTGGGTGAGGGGTGAAGAGGACAATATAAGATATGAAAATAGTAATCTATAACTTATCCAGTGTTTGTGAGGGTGTGAAGGTGGGGGAAGGAGGGCAAAAACACGAGGAGCTGATACTAAGGGCCCAAGTAGAATGAAAATGTTTTGAGAATGATGATGGCAACAAATGTAAAAATGTGCTTGACACAATGGATGGATGTATGGATTGTGATAAGAGTTGTATGAGCCACCAATAAAATGATTTAAAAAAAGAAAGCAATAACAGCAAAAGGAAATCTCTCTGTATACAGCCATATTATGAGATGTGATTTTTAGGAGAAGGCCCAGAAGACTGCCTTCGGGTGAAGTGCTGGCACCTGAAATAGTGGGTCCTGGAACCCAGTTTCCTCTGCTGAACCTAATATGTAAAACTAGGAGCAGTGATGCTGACTGAGAAGGCACCTGGGATGATTTCAGGCTTGTGAGGGATGGTGGGGTGAACACTATGACATACCTGAGCTCTGGGGCCTCAAAAGTATACAAACAGTCCTGGTATACCTGTCCTGTTCCGTGCAGTCAGACCCTCACATGTTGGTCAAGAGTGAATCCAATATCATCTTCAAACCTGTGTTTCTGACTTATAGATTTGCTTTCAGGTAAATGATCCCAAATAGAAATCCTTACTTCTGAATGGTTGCAAGCACCAGTCTATTGCTTATGTTTCCCTGCTGGGATCAGGAGTTCATGGGCTCAGCCAACTGGGTTGCCCGACCCAGGTGACACCAGGTAATTCTCCAAAGTCACTAATGGCACCTCTGGACTCAGAGATGCCTGTCAGCAGCCACCCAGTGTGAGGCACTTCATGGGGCACTGGGGTGTCGGCCTCTCTGCAGCTGGGTGTGAGCTTTCCTTGCCTGTCCACATCCACATAGCTAAAGAAGCTCTTCCCCTGGTCTGAGCCTGAGTTATGGCAACTGTAAAAGGAAGATAGTAATACCTAACCTGGAAAATTGTTATTGCCGGCATAAAAATAGTTGAATGGCATGCAAGCACCTGCAACCTAGTCATGAGTAATCAGCCAATCTACCATCCTTCTTTGCTTTAGAAAGAAAGCTTTTAGCATTGCTCACCTCCTTGGCAACAGTCCTCTGTCTCTACAGGCCTTAGATATAGACCAACCATCCTCTGTTTTTTTTTCTTACCTCTGTGAAGACTAGGGGCTGAATCAGCTCCCTGGGGATTCACTCTTCAAGTTCCCAGGAGTCTGGTTGCCATAGCACTGGGGCTTGGCCATTAATGGACTCAGAATGGATTCTGGGCTAATTACACAGTCCTGAGATAGGTTGGTTGTTCTGTAGAGAAGTCGTGAGAATTTTCTTTCTTTTTTAATAAGTTCCACACAATAAATTTCCTTTTGATCAAGAGATGATTGACTGCATTTCTGATGTCTAGTAACTTCTTCTTTGAAATGGCTACCATAGGATAATCAGTGAGATGCCTCGGACTTTGCAGGATGGAGAGACGTGCAAAGTGGCCCCTCAAGTTCTGGGCAACCCTTTGAAAAGAGGACAGACCTTTGACAGGGAGTATCGAGGGCAAGATGTCCCAAGGGAAAGCCCACTGTATTAGGCTCTCTCCAGATTCCTGAACTTCAGGCTTTCCAAACAGTAAGCCCAGCTTGCATAGAAGTCCAAAGTGAAAATGGTGAATGCTAAAGGCCAGATGATCTTGGACGTCTAGAGGGGGTGCTGGACCTGCTAAGGGTCTCCAAAATGGTTGGTTGTTAACTATGTTTGAACCCCAATCAATCCATTCATCCTCCATCGTCGACACACCACTTAGAATGTGTTTGTATTTGTTTTTAATTCATAGATGCTGTGTTTCATTGTTTCAGTTACTTTTTCCAGCAGAATTACTTCATTTCCATGTGACAATTAACCTTCCAAGTAGACTGCAAGTCCAAAGTAATGAGAATAGATCTGGAATTCCATGATCTTGATTGTTCTGCTCTTCTTCTGAGATGCTGTTGCTGTAAGACATAAAGGAGGTATTATGTGTGAAGTCCTGCCATCTGGTTCATGCTCAACAAACTTCTTCCTGGGAAAGCCCACTTCTAAGGAAATATCTACTCCTACCTAAGTTCTTCAGGAACTAGCATCCTAGAACAGAGATCTTCGAAATATGGTCCTCAGACTGGCAGCAGTAATACCATCTGGAAACTTAAAACAAATGCCAATTCCAAAACCCATCCCATATCTACTAACTCAGAAATGCCTAGGGGATAGTTTAGTAATTTTCTGTTTAACAAACCCTCCAAGTGATTCCCCCCCGCAAATGAAACTCTATGGGCTCAGAAAATGGAAATTCTTCTTAGGGTTGATAGCATTAGGAATGGAAGTTGGAAGTTCAACAGGGGCTGAGTGTTGGAGAATCATGTAAGTATGAGAAACAGTGCTCATGGATGAGAATATTGAAGGCAGATTTGCCAAAGCCTGCCCTGCTCCCACCAGGATCCACAGACTGGCAAACCATAAGACCAGCATATACCCCCCTCTGATGCATGCTGGTTTGTGAAATTTTCTGTATTTTTGTTTGTTCACATTAGGGTGTATTTCAGAGGTGTTGTGTCATTGGAGGTCATGCACTTGAAATGGTGTTACATGTTTTTCTGTGGATTGGTATCTGCAACCCAGTAATGATGAACCTGGAGGGACCTTCCCCCAGAGCCCACTGAAGGAGAAAGATGCTCCTAGAGCTGGCCCTCTGAATTCAGATTTCCAGCTCCCTAAGCTGTGAGAGTCATAGTGGCCCTGACGGACTGTCCTGTGGGTTTCTGTGACTGTAACACATGATGGGAGTAGAAAGCCTTGTCTTTTTCTCTCAGCTGGCTGCTTGTTTCAAAGTGCTGCCCTAGCAGTGAGCAGCCCCACATGTACCCTACTGCACCACTGTGAGTCAGAATTGACTTGATGGCAGTGAGTTTTGGGAAACCATGGGAATAAATTTCTCCATGTTAAAACCTTCTATTTGTGATATTTCTGTTATAGTAGCATTAGATAACAAGCCACTACTTTTTAATTTTCATTTTCTGATTAAATCCTGAAAACAATGCTGTAAGTTCTAAGGGAATTCAGACTCAGAATTTAAATTCCTTGCCCCGAGTTATAAAGGAAATGAGTTACAGAACCATGATGAAATCTGAATTTTCACATTCCCTCAAAGCCTGTGCTCAGCTACGGTGACTTCCAATCTCAATAGTGGAATATCAGGCATTGTGTTACCCAAGTCCCATTCTGCACAAGGTTGATGATATTCACATTTCCCACCCTTCCCCACCCAAGTGAAAGGTGAGTTGTATTGCCATCTTTAACCCAGAAAGAAACATGGTCAGTTTCCCAAGATTCATTTCCAAAGTGATTCATCTATTTAGCACTGATCAGGGCCCTGGTGTCAACACCAAGCTCAGCTGCTCTGATATCAAAACGGAAAACCACTCCAGTCTCCTAACACCTGGTGAGTCCACAAGAATTTAACACCTCACTTATGTCATTAGGTAATTGGGGCATTGGGGTGAGAGGGAGATCATAATACATAGTGATAGTTAAAATGTGGCTCTTTAAACAATATTAAAACACTTCAGCAACCTTTCATATAGAATTAATTAACATAAAACCCAGCATCCTCATTGTGGTGGAGGCCTAACGTGGTTGCTAGAATTTAATTAGACTTAACCTTTTTTTCCCTACACCAGTACCACTTTATAATAACTGCAAATCATTATTAATTCCTTTGGTGTTCACTGTAATAACATTAATCATGATGAACTTCTTTCTGTAATAATGTGTATGTAATATGTAATTCCATATCAATTTAGTATTAGTTAAGGCTAAATCAAAATTAATTTCATAAAAAGATACTATTTGTTATTGGATACAGTATATTTATAAAATAACACTTCAGCACAATTTATATTAAGGTGACTGGATTAGGAGGCATTTGGCAAAGCACTAAAAGCTCACTGAAAGAACTGTTTACCAATGACTATTGGAGCATAACTGACCACTGACATTGAATATCTCAAGGTACTTAAAAGATCACACTGGAAAATGGGTAGGCTATTATGGGATGGTGCTTAGAGATACAGTACCTTATTAATCTGAAGGCACAGTGTTGGGTAAGGGGAGAGTTTGTAGTCATTTCCAGTACACAAACCTTATTTATTATGATAGATTTTAGGGTCTAAGTCATATTTTTGGCTTCTTCTAGGTTCAATCTTCTCTTCTGTAAAATAGCTCTATTATTGCCACATTGTGGTCTCTGGAGGTTCCAGAGACTGGATGGATTTGAAAGTGACTTGGGACTGGGAATACCTTAGAACATACCTAATTCTGTAAAAAAGGAGAAGTGACTTGTGCGTTTTGTTTTCCTTTGTTTAATTTTACTTTTATGATGGAAACATTTAGAAGTAGAAAGTAAGGCTTTTTTAGATACTAGTTGTACATATCACTAAATTGAGGGTTGATCTCTAATGTTTACAAGCCTCCATCTATCCATTAGTCTGTCCATTCATGTCATCATGCAAGAATCAGGGACAGAAAGATGAACAAGATGTTAATGGCCTAGTAAATAATGACTACAAATGGATAATTAAAGCACATTCTCAGAAAGGCAATTATGGTCATTTTATAATCCGGTGTCAACCTGAGACTATTACGAGTGAAGGGGTGGAGTCTAGCCTGTCAATCAGGTCGCAGCTTGATGACCTCATTTGGAGGCGCTAAGGAAATAAATAGCTCATTGGAGGTCAGACCGACACTCTCTGCTTCATCTTCCTGCTGACAAGACACATGGAGCTGCACTGATGGAGCTAGAGCTCTGGAGCTGGAGGAGCCATGTGGAGACCCCTGCCAGCACTGAGATGCTTCCACTGCCACTGGATCCACAAGACTTTTCACCCACTGGCCTGTGATCTTCCTGCATTTGGTGTCATTGCATGTATTGTGTGAGTCTGAAGAGGAATTTATTTATAGACTGGTTTCCGACTTATGGGCTAATATTGGACTTGTGGACTTGATCTGGACTGGGCTGGGATGTTTTCACAATATACAATTGCTCTTTTATATAAAGCTCTTTCTTATACACCTATGAGTGTCTATGAATTTGTTTCTCTAGTCAAACAAGATGAACTCAGCAGTGGATATGTGCTTGGGAAGAAAGGCCTGGAGAACTTTTCTAAAAATCAGCCAATGAAAACTCTATGGATCACAACAGGAACTTGTCCAATATACTGCTGAAAAGTGAGTCCTTTATGTTGGAGTCATTCAAAATATTCAGTGGCTGCGCCAATGGAGTCATTTTGTTCTATTGCTTATGGCAGTGACAGAAAGTGATAACAAAAAGCAAGAGGTGGATATTAAAAATAAATTGAAATAAACCTGGGAGGCGCAGACACTGGCACTGGCCAATCAAGTGGCAGCTGGCCAGCATTATTGGGGGGTTGTCTGGTGTTTACTACCTAGAGACCAGCTGGGCCGTTGATACGAAGAAATCCTAAGTGCACAGGAAGGTAGGTCAAGTAAGCCGTCCTGGAGAAGGAGATTCTTAGATGAAAGTAGGTTTGGGCCAAGGTGAGGGAATCACATTGGTAAAACTCAGTGATGAGGCAACTTGATGTGTATAAGAAAGTAACTATAAATGATTTGCCCTTGTAGATGACCTCATCTCCCAAGGCAGAAGGGGAGTCTCAGGGAGTGTGAGGCCAGACATGGCTTCATGAGATGCAGTAGAAACTCGAACTTCAAGGGGTAGGGAAGATTCAGTGAAGCAGGAACATTATGTTATTATTGTTTGTTTTGTTCTTTAGCAAACATTTAAAACACTGATCTCGCTGTTGTGGTAAAAGTGATATATGCTACATAAAAATTAAGCATTTATGCATGGAAATAGATACCATAAACAAAGTCAAAAGACATGTGACAGATATTAGAAGAAAAGATTTATAACATACGTTATATACTTGAGTATAAGCCGAGTTTTTCAGCACATTTTTAATGCAGTTTTTGTGGTAAAATTAGGTGCCTCTAACCCAACCAAGGGGAAGGTATTGTTTATATCTCCACAGGGAAAAAGGGACCAGACTTCCACCCAGTGCTCCAAGATGTGAATGCAACATGCCGGCATGGAGTAGGGAACCAGTGGAGAGGTCTGAGGGGTTGGCCCCAATCCCAACTATGTGGACACCTTCCCCTCCCCACAGAAGAATTTATTTCAGACGACAGCACTGAAGCTTCAGCTCAGGGAGAGGGACATGTGTGATCAGAGCACATGGGAGCAAATGAAAGGGGAGGAAGAGAGAGTGGAGCACATCCTGGCCCACCAAGCCTTGAGGACGATATTCCCACTCAGAGCAGCCAATCCACAGAGAAGACCATATAGCCGGCCCCATTGAGACCCGACATCCCTCATTGACCTACAGGGGACAACACTAGAGACACAGTGTGAGAATTGCACCTGATCTGGTCCCACCACACCGAGGCAAAACACTAAGGCCGTGCAACAGAACAGCAAGGGGACCAGAGCAACAAAGTCCGAGGAAATAGACGTTGGGGCCAGGGCTTGGCGCCCCATCAGACTCGACAGGAAAACACTCCTAAAGGCCAACAGTCTTTGAACTAACAGTTAGTTACTAAATACAGCTTTTCTTTCTTGTTGTTGTGTGTTGTTTTTTTGTCATTGGCTTGTTGTTGTTTTGTTTTCTTTTGTTGCTTGGTTTTGGTCTGTCTTGTTTTTGTGCATATTATTATCTCCTCAGGTCTGTCTAAATAAGATAGGCTGGATGAACAATCTGGAGGAGAAAACAACGGGACCGACAGTTCCAGGGGGACATGGGAGAGGGGGAGGTGGGGAGAAAGAAAGTGGTGTTAACAAACCCAAGGACAAGGGAACAGCAAGTGATCCAAATCGGTGGTGAGGAAGGTGTAGGAGGCCTGCTAGGGCATGAACAAGGATAATGTAACTGAGAGGAATTACTGAAACTCAAATGAAGGCTGAACATGATAGTGTGACAAGAGGAAAGTAAAAGGAAATAGAGGAAAGAGCTAGGAGGCAAAGGG
>NW_022111362.1:3309375-3314965 GCF_000313985.2 Echinops telfairi
TATACAATTGATGTGTGTATGGATTATGATAAGAGTTGTATGAGCCTCTAATAAAATGATTAAAAAATTAGATGCCTTGGCTGATATTCAGTTCAGCTTATACTCGAGCATATATGGTATATTATAAAAAATTAATAACTCATATCTAAAGGAGCTTTTAACACCTTGGTGAGAAAAAAACCAATAGCCTGATAGCTAAATGGGCAAGGGAAAGTAGAAAACAACCAACATAGGAAAGAAGAGCCAACCTAACAAAGAGTCAAAATAAAATGACAATGGTACATCACTGTTTAAGCCAAATTGGAAAATTTAAGAATTACCGGAGAGGGAAAATAAGCACTCTCATATTTAGTGATGTGAGAACAAATTAGGGGAAAATATTTTAACTATTAAAGGTTAAAAATATGTATACTATTTTATTCAGAAACCTTATTTTTGAAAATATAGTCCGCAAAAAAAAATTCACACTATACAAAGATAGGTGAGATTTTTTGGAAAAAGTATCTGAATGTTGGTGGATGGTAACCAAGATGGCATCTTAGGCAGGTATATATGCCGAACTTGCACAAGAAAGACTAAAGAAACTAAGTGAAATGGATGCAGACGATGCTTCTCAAACCCAGAGGGTCAAAGGAAAGGATAAAAAAGTAGATCAAATATTAACTAGCAGAGGAGACTAAACAAAAACTATGAGGTGATGAATTGCAAGTGAGCCTGGTACAGGAGTGTTCTAATTGGAGCAGGAACCAGACAGGTAGCTGTACTTGCCCAGGATTGTAAAGAGCCCACATTAAGCATTTCTTAGTCAGAGAGGTGTGATCCACCCCCATACCTGTGCAACCTCATAGTGACCAGAAGCGTGACCCCTTCGATCCTACACCTGGTAGCTGGCTACCCCTCTACCTGCACAAGTGTCTTCCCCTCTTCTCCTCCCCACGTCTTTTGCCGATTTTAATTCCTTTGCCAGTGATTTATTTATTGATTGAGTTCATGGAATCGGTACCCTACCTCAGTGCATCACTGGTCGGCAGTGTGGGCCAGGTTTCCCTTGGTGGGAGGTCCATACTTCACCTGAGTTGGCCTCACAGCTGTATTTGATGACTAGCGATGGCACCAGCACGGTGCTGGTTTGTCTTTTTCTCTGTCTTCATGTTTCTTCCATTTTCTCCCCTCTTTTCTTTTTCCCATACCTCATGTCTTTTTCTTTGGTTTTCCATTCTTCAGGGCGGGTCCCCTCTCCTGTTGCCCCCCCCCACCCATTGCAGTTGGCAATGCATGCTACTGTGGCACAGTCACCACCTTTCTCCTGTTCCACTTCCTGCTGGGCATTTTTCTTTCTCCTTATTCTCTCGTTTCCCTCTGGATTTGATTTTTAAAATTCCTCGTAGCCCTTTGATTCCACCATCAACAATGAACCAGCAATAACATAACCAGAGCACTACATTCGCTACCCCATCACTTGGTGAGTGATATTGCCCACTGCAGCACTACTGGATCAATGTCAAATGAAAGCCAACATCCACTCAATCTGGCCTGTTAGTCCACCTGAATGCTATTAGTCACTCATGTCTACACTTCCAACCACTATCAAATTCACCCAGGGATATGTGGTAAGTACCTCAGTGCTTCTAATTTGGAGGCTAGAATAGCACACACGCTGCTTCATGTGAAAATGAAAACAAAAGAAAGCAAAAGTTAGGGTGAAGCAAAAATTCGAGAGAATAATAATCAACAAATTAATACATTAGTGCCACAATGTCTCAGAGACAATATGCAAATTCAAAGCACACACACACACACACACACACAAATTGGTTCAAACAAGTAACCAAATACAAGGCCAGAGATTTTTTGGGAGGAAGAAATGTTATTGGAACTACATAATATGGAATTCAAAAGAATTATACTTAGGTTCTATGGTAGAGATTTTATGTCAAGTAGACACTCCTGGGTAGGAGTGGAGTCAGACCTATCAATCTGGCCACAGCTTGATAGTGCTTCCTGGGGTGTGTGGCCTTCTCTCAAAGAGGACCCTGGGAGAGAGGAAGGCCCAATGTCGCTCTCTTCCCATCCCCGCTGCTTGCCTGAGAGCCATTCTGAGAGCTGCCAGAGACCAACTATGTTTCCACTGACTTTGGATTCACAAACTCTGCACCCACTGGCCTATGATCTCCCTGCCTTCTGCAGCATTGCACGTGGCTACATGAGTCTGGAAAGGGACTTATGGACTTGTATCAGACTTATGGACTTGAGTTGAACTGGGCTTGGGTGCTTTCTTGAGAATAATTTCTTCCGGATATAAAGCTCTTTCTTATACATATATGAGTGTCACTGGATTTGTTTCTCTAGTCAACATGGTCTAACACAGGCTACTTCAGCAGATTACGAGCTATATCAAGGATAATAAAGACAACCTCAAATATGTGACAGAAAAAAAATCAAGAAAAAATTATTAAACTCTAGACGAACAGAGTAAAATAATACATGACAATTTAAGAAAATAAATGGAAAATGAAAAACCATACAAAACAGCAAACGTAAATCTAGATGAACAACATTACTATTTCAGAACTAGATAATTCATAAGAAAGGCAAAATAGCAGAATTGAAACAATGGAACATAGAATTAGTGAAACTCAGCATTAATCTCTTTTTGAAAATGTTTATTTTATTGGGGGCTCTTACGGCTCTTATCACAATCCATACATATATCCATTGTGTCAAGCACATCTGTAATATGATGCCATCATCTTTTAAAAAACATTTTCTTTGTCCTTGAGCCTTTGGTATCAGCTCCTCATTTTTCCCCTCCCTCCCCCATGAACCCTTGATAATTTATTAATTTTTCATGTGTTACACCAACTGCTATCTCCCCTCACCCACTTTTCTGTTGTCCATCCCTCTGGAAGAGAGCCATACATCAATCATTGTGATCTGTTGTCCCTTGAATGCTCCCCACCCCCTTCCTTTACCCTTTTAGTTTCGCTACTCCCCTTATTGGTCCTGAGGGGTTTATCTGTTCTGCACTCCTTGTATTGTGAGCTCTTATCTGTACACGTGTACATGTTCTGGTCTAGTTAGATTTGTGAGGTGGAATTGGAGTCATGATAGTTGGGGAGGGGGGCAGGAAGCATAAAGAACTAGAGGAAAGTTGTGTGTTTTGTTGGTGCTATTCTGCACCCTGATTGGCTCTTCTCTCCCTTATGGCCCTTCTGTCAGGGGATGTCTAATTGGATACTGATGGGCTTTGGGTCTCCACTGTGCCTTCCCTCTCATTCACATTGATATGATTTTGTTTTGTTTTAGGCCTTTGATGCCTGATACCTGATCCCATTGACACCTCATGATCACACAGGCTGGTGTGCTTCTTCCATGTGGGCTTTGTTGCTTCTCAGTTAGATGGCCGCTTGTTTATCTTTAAGCCTTTAGGACCCCAGATGCTGTATCTTTTGATAGCTGGCACCATCAGCTTTCTTCACCACATTTGCTTATGCACCCATTTTGTCTTCACCGATCGTGTCAGGGAAGGTGAGCATCACAGAGTGTGGGGTTATTAGAACAAGGTGTTCTTGTATGAGGGAGTATTTGAGAGGAGTCCCAATGCCATCTCCTGCTATAATACTTTATAAATAAATATATGTACATATATCTATTCCTCTATCATTATATATAAATGTATTTACATATATACATTCCTGTATTTAGACCTGTAGAAATGTCCTTTGCCTCCCAGTTCTTTCCTCTATTTCCTTTTATTTTCCTCCTGTCCCACTATCATGTTCGGCCTTTGTTTGGGTTTCAGTAATTCCTCTCACCCTCATTGCCCTTGATCAAGCCCTCCCAAGAATTCTATGCCCTCCTCACCATCAATTTTGGATAATTTGTTCTTCTCTTGTCCCTGGGTTTGTTGGCACCCCTCTTCCTTTCTCCCACCTCTCCCTCTCCCATGTCCCCCTGCAACTGTCGGGAGGACTAATCTCTTAATGCCGACCTGTTAGAGGAGCAATTAGAAAGAAAGAATAGGAAAAGGAAGGTGAAGAAAATCTAAGAATCATGGGATACCAGGTGTGTGCAGATGGTTCAACCTTAGACAAACAATTAACATAATTCACCACATAATTAAAAGAAACTAACCATCTGATAATATCAATTGATGCAGAAAATAGGTATAGAAGGGATGTAATTACCAAAATAAATGACTAAATGACTAAATCATTGGATTAGGATCCCTCATACATGCTGTAAGTATGCTATCAAACATAACTAAAATACAGAAATGCCAGAACACAAAGTAGATAACTGGTACTTTCTTGTATGTATCAAAAAAATTGATACTTGTGTGTATCAATAAAGTTCAAACCTATAGATACAGCAACTAGATTAATCGCTTATGGCAGCATGGCAGGAGAGGTTGGGGAAGGGGGGGCGTTATGGGGAGCTAATAACAATGAACACAAGAAAGAAGAAAATTTCTAAAATTGATTGTGGTAATGATTGTACAACTCTTCTTAATATAAATGAACTAAAGAATTGTATGGTATGTGGATTCAAAAACAAAAACAAAAAACAAAACAAAAAACCCTAACTCACTACCATGAGTCATTGCTGACTCATAGCGATACCCTTTGCGTTTCTGAGACTGAAACCCAGAAATAGAAAGCCCAGTCTTTCTCCTGAGCAGCTGCTAGTGGTTTTGAACTGCTGATCATGTAGATTGCAGCCCAGTACACAACCACGACACCACAGGAGTCTTTCATATATGTGGATGAAGTGTCAATAAACCCGTTAAAGAGAAAAAGCCCCTACAAGAATAAAGAGATTCTACAGATGGGACAATAAGTTTAGGCAACAGCATATCAACGAAGGGAATTATCTCTAAAATGCATTGAAAACTTCAACACCATATAAACGAAAATACAAACAACTGAATTTTAAAAGAGCAGAAGACATAAATAGAAACCTCACTGAAAAAGACATTTAAGTGGCCAATAATGCTCATGATCATTAGACACTGAACCCAAACAAAAATCCATGTCTTTGGAGCTTCTTATGACTCATCCTGATTCTATAGGATGGAGCAAACTTTTCCCTTGGGTTTCTGAGACTAAAAGGCTTAGCTAGAGTTAATAGTCTCGTCTTTTTCTCAACTAGTGAGTTAGATCTACTGACTTTCCCATTAGCAATACAGAACTTAACGCATTACACCTGTGGAGAGATACAAATCAAAACAGTAAGATATCATCGCAGCACTCACAAAAACAGAAAACAGGAAATGCTGGCAAAGGTGTGAAGAGTCTATAACCCTCATACACTAATGGTGAAATTGTAAAATGGTACAACCACTCTAGAAAAGTCTGGCATTCCTTTTAAAAGCTGGAAACATAAATACTGTATGATCCAGAATTCCCACTACTAGGTATATATACTACAGAAATAAGAGCTATACATGGACAGATAAATGCATATCCATGTTCATCGCAGCACTATTCACAATAGAAAACAGATGGAAAATGTATTAGTCTGGGTACTTTGGAGAAACAAATCCATGGCGACTCACGTATAAGAGAGAGTTTTATGTAAAGAAAATGTG
>NW_022111362.1:3315189-3316194 GCF_000313985.2 Echinops telfairi
ACCACCCATTTATCCCTCCGCCTTTCAACCAGCACCACATGTGATTATCGGCCAGGCTGGCACAATTAACTAACTCAGAAAACTATGTGCCCATCAAGAGATAGTGGTGCATACACAGAATGGGATAGTGCACAATGTTAAAGAACAGTGATCTGCAAATGCAGGGATGCATATGGTAGACAACTAACTGGGGAGGAGGTGGGGAAAGGTAACAAAAATAATGATGAAAATAAGGAAGAAATGAGTAGCGGGGGCACGGGGCACTAACCCACCCAAGGGGAGGGTATTGTTTATATCTCCACAGGAAAAGAGAGACCAGACTTCAATCCAGTGCTCCAAGGTGTGAATACAACATGCCGGCGTGGAGTAGGGAACCAGTGGAGAGGTCTGGGGGCTGGGTCCAGCCCCAAATACTAAGTGGATGGCTGCCCATCCCCCCCGAGAAGAAGTTATTTCAAAGGATGGCACTAAATCCGCAGCTCCGGGAGAAGGATATATCTGACCAGAGCACACAGGAGCAGATGACAAGGGAGGAGGAGAGACTGGAGCACATCCTGGCCCCCAGGCCTTGAGGACGATGACCCCAATTAGAGCAGCCAGTCTACAGAGAGGACCACATGGCCATCCCCACTATGAGACATGATGCCCTTCACTGGCCATGGCCCTGCGGAGGACAACACCAGAGACACAGTGTGGGAATTGCACCCGCTCTGATCCTGCCACACTGAGGCAAAGCACTGGGGGAGTGCAGTGGAACAGCAGAGGAGGTGAGCAGCAAGATCTCCAGGGAATGATGAGGGTGGCCTTTGGGGACAGGGAGTGGTGCCCCAACAGGCTGAACTGGAAAACACTCTTAAAGCCCAGTGATCCTTGAACTAACTATAAGTTTTTCTTTCTTGGTATATTTTAATTTGTTCTTTGTCAGTGGCTTGATGTTGTTGCTGTTTTGTTGTACATTGTTGCTTGGCTTTGCTATGTCTTGTTTTTGTGCATGTTGTTGTCTCC
>NW_022111362.1:3318106-3322956 GCF_000313985.2 Echinops telfairi
CTCCAGCACCCAGGCCTGCATCAGGGTAGGTCCATGTGGCTTCTCCTCAAGGATGTCTTGCAGGAAGTGAGCCTTGCCAGTCGAAGCAGGGAACTGGCTAAGGCAGCTGCATCCTGATCTGACCATCAGAAAGCAAGAGACCTGAGAACTACAAAGGCGAGGCTGACCGAGCCATTTATCTCTTCACCCTTCAGTTAATCCCACATGTGTTTATTGAACAGGTTGGCACAATAAACCTTAACTATCTCAACACATACTAGCCTGAATGAAGGGAAAAGTAAAATGACCAAGGCAAAGGAAGATACTTGGAGAAACACAAAGGCAACAAAGGTAAATGCTATTACATAGCCATCCTATATAACAATAATACCTAATCTACCAGTGGTTACATAGATAGTTATGTAAGCTGAACATGAGTGAGCTGGTGAATGGGACGACATCCAAGAATAGATACAGGTTTGTCAAAACATATTTCTTCATATTTATGAGCATATCCATGAATATAGAAAAGCATACAGGAGGCAAACTTATGAAAACTTCTTAGCCATAACCAAACACTTTGAGGGTATATGTCACTGGGCCTAATGGTTCAGGATCGTAATCTTGGGGAAATCAAATCAATTGGCATAATAGATCATGTAAACCTCAGCTTTCACAATGTTGAGGCCAGAGAACTAGACAGTGCCTAGATACCACTGCCCACTTCTCTGAAGGCAATCTCATTTGGAGGTTTGAATAGAGTGAATGTTGAATAAAATTAAATTTAAATGTTGAATGAAATTAAAACTCGTATAAAAGACCGAGCTTATGTTTCTCATAGAGACTAGTGGATTCCTTGAAATGATGGAAATTGTTTTTTTCCAGCTTGGAACTGAACTCATGCACCGACTCAACTTTCAACCAAACAATAGACAAGTCTTCAAGGTGAACAGTAACCCAGGATGGATACACTTATTAGATTAAAAGGGCAGCAGATGCCCAGGAACACAGCTCAGTAAGCAGGAAAGGATATGAAAGAAGGAACAATGGAAAAACAGGGAGGAAGTGATGAGTGTTGCTACAGGGTTGGGATTGTAATCAATGTCATATATCAAAGTGTGTATGAAATGTTGAGTGGAAAGCCAATTTTCTCTCTAAACTGTCAACCAACTCATAATACAATGTTAAGAAACCATACCCCAAATCCCCACACGTGAATATTAATTTATAAGTAAATTTTTAGATAAATGAAGGGAAATTCATGCTATTGAATATTAACTAATGAATTGGGGAGTATCTTGATCATTATTAGATGGATACAGAAGAATTCACAATAGAAGCTCATCCGTGTTTCAAAGTAACGTGTGCTCATTATAGACCATTTAAGAAATGGAGAGAAGACGTCCAGGAAACTTGGCCATCAGGTAACAAGTGCAGGAAAATCTCTTCAACAGCTACCTGAGAAATTCCATTGAAGAAAACTGCACAGCACAATTACAAGAAACCAAGAGATTTACACAAAGAGAAGAATATGCTGCATTCATTGGTAAGAAGACAATATTTGGAAAATGCCCAAACTACCTAAAGCAATGTAGAAATACAATGCACTTATGACCCAAATCCCAACTTTATTCTTTAAAGAAATGGAAAAATGAATTGCCACCTTCATATAGAGATGAAAGAGACCTAGGATAGCAAAAAGCTTCTAAAGCAGAAGAACTATGTAGTTGGCCTCACACTACTGGACCTCAAACTCTTTTACACAGTAATAAAAACAACTTGGTACTGATACAGTTATAAATGCATAACATAGAAAACCTAGAAATACATTCATCCACTTATAGGCAACTGATATCTGACAAAAGGCCAAAATATATTAAATGGAAAAGAGACAGCCTCTTCAACATATGATGCTAGCAAAATTGGATTTCTATCTGCAGAAAAATAATACAGGGCCCATACCATACCCCATGCACAAAAGAGAACTCAAGATGGGTCAGAGACTTAAGTGTAAATACCTGAGCTATAAGGATCATCAATGATACTATTGAGACAAACTATTGCAAGGCATACCCATACTACAGAAAATAATTAAGGAAGCACCCACTGTAGAAGACAAGTTATATGACTAGGACCTACTAAAAATAAGACAATTATGTGCATCAAAAAAGCAAAAAGAGAGCTCACTGAATGGGAAATAATCTTTAGCAATGACACAAAGGACAAGGGACTAAATAAAATCTAAAGAATTGTGCAACACCTCAATAAGAAAAAAATAAATAATTTAATTAAGCGACAAAAGACATGAACACATAGTCCACCAAAAATGACACTTAAGTAGTTAAAAACACATGAACAAATACTCACCACCACTAGCCATTCGGGAGTTGCAAATAAAAAAAACCCAATGAGATATTTAAAAAATAGTCCAATTTTTAAAAAAAGAAAACAAATATTGGAGATGGTATGGAGAGATTGGAAGTCTTAGACATTACTTTATACTGTAAAATGGGCTTGTAAATATGTACAACCATTGTGGAAAGCTGTATGGCACTACTTAAAATAACTGGGAATAGCAATCCCATATGACTCAGCAATATCTCCATTGGGTATATACCCCAATGAAGTAAAAGACACAACAGACAAATGTTCTCCGATGCTCATTCCAGTACAAGAAGCTAGGGATAGCCCAAATTCCCATCTAGAGAGAATGGATACAGAGACTGGTACATGAGGAGCTGATACCAAGGGCTCAAGTAGAAAGAAAATGTTTTGAGATTGATGATGGCAACAAATGTACAAATGTGCTTGACACAGTGGATAGATGTATGGGTTGTGATAAGAGCTGTATGAACCTCCAATAAAATGATTAAACAGAAAAAGAAACTGGTACATACAAACATTGGAATCCTCTTCATCCCTAAAAAACAGTGACGAAACCATGAAACACTTCCTAACATGCATGGGTCTGTAAACTATTATACTGAGTAAAGTTAGGCAATCACGAAAGGGCAAATACATGTCCTCAGGTCATGTAATCTAATATGGCCTCCCAAGCAATGAGATGCTATACCTGTCTAATGCTCATGGTCCATATATCCTCATATTTATACATCTTAAAATCCACTTCCACAGAGGAGGCCTCAGCAAAACTCGTGTCAATTTCTTATGTTATAGGGAGACGGAGACGATGAAGCGATTCCTGCTCTATAACATTGTGCTATGGTCAGCCCACATCAACATCAATGTGTAATGGTCCATGTAGTCAAATGTCTTAGCATAGTCAATAAAACATGAGTAAGCATCTTTCCAGTATTCTCTGCTTTCTGCCAAGGTCCATCCGACATCAACAATGACATCCCTTGTTTCTCCATCTCTTCTGATCCCATCTAAGCCTCTGGCATCTACCTGTCAGTGTGCTGCTGAATGATCTTTAGCAAAATTTTACTTGCATGGGATATTAATGTTATTTTTAGAAACTTTTTTGCATATACACCCTGGGTTCACCTTTTTTGTAATGGGCACAAATATAGATCTCCTCCAGTTGGTTGGTCAAGTCATTGTCTTCCAGATTTCCTGACATTTAATCAGGGTGTTTTAACATTTCAATTGGTATTCCATCAATTCTTGAAACCTTGTTTTTTATAATGCCTTCAGTGCATCTTGGTTATCTTTCAGTACCATCAGTTCTTGATTATATGCTATCTCTTGAAATGGTTGAATGTCAACAAGTTCTATTTTTAAAATTGTTTTTGTTTATTTTTAACAATTTCACCAACATATCATACATTTTATACATCATACCACTGATTGTCATATATACCATTGCAGATATCAGATGGATGCTGGATGAAAGTGGAGAATACCAGAAATATGTTTCCTTGTGTTTTATTGACTGTGCTAAGGCATTTGACTGCATGGATTATAACAATTGTATATTGATTTGGGGTGACTGTAGAACAATTCTATGTGACAAGATTTGATTGGGACACATTATACAATTCACATATCATACATTTCAATAGTTTAATCACAGTCATAAGAGTTGTGCAACCATCACTACAATCAAGACATTTCTTCTTCCTTTTGCTTGTTGTTGTTAGTTCCTCTTTTCCTGCAAGCTTCCCCTGTCATGTCCCTTTGCATCTACTGATCCAGTTGTTGTTTCTATAGGTTTGTCTAATCTGGGTTTCATTTGCATAAATTCATGCAAAATTAAGACAGACTACAAACAAATAACCCAACATCAGTGACACAACGAAACAAAGGAGAACCTCAATTGATAACAAAGCACAAGCGATGAAAACTGGAGCAGTTATAAACTGGGTCAACAGGAAGATCCATGACAAGGTGCCACATTTTGCCCAACTAAAATTTCAGTCTTCCATACTGCAATGCAGTCTGTCTGGTAAGGCTTTTTCCACCTCTTGTCAATAGTCAGAGGGGATTTGCCTCTGCCTGGGAGACTCTGTACATGAGTTTTGAGTTTTTGTTGTCATCATAGCCTTCTATAAAATGCATGTTTAGGATTTAAGGTCTAATACCATTCCCTCCTCTGGGTTTGGATTTTATTATTTACAATTCTTGTGTCACATGCACTAGTGTGTTTCTTCTGTGTGGATTGAGCTAACATCTTATTTAGATGACTGTGTTAAGACAAGACTAAGTCCCCAGATGCTTTTCTTTCTCAGAGGCAGACATCATCTGCTTTCTTCACCACCATTTGCTACAGCACACATATCTTCGGTGAATACATCATGAGGGGGGCTCTGCCTTAAGAACTAATTGTTCTTAGGATGAGCCTATGATTAAGTTCAAGCTCAAGATTAATTCATATATATATGTGTGTGTGTGTATACATATATATATAC
>NW_022111362.1:3323077-3324286 GCF_000313985.2 Echinops telfairi
AATCATCCCCATAGAGTATATGATCATTCTATTGATATTCTCATTATTTTAATTACTGGTATAGAATTTAAAGCATTGTTGAGAAAAAGGAAGTATATATGCACAGGATAGTTTTAAACCAAAATGCATGGATTGTTGATTTGTATAGACTAACAACTATAAACTGCTAATTTTCTGAATGCCTCAGTTTCCAACAATCGTTTTGTGAAATATTTTGAGTTCTCTCTATGTAGAATTATATCATCTGCAAATCATGAGAGTTTTACTTCTTCTTTTCTCACTTGTTTTTCTTGACTTTTTATTGTCTGCAGGTTTGGAGTAAGACTTCTAGTATAGTGTTGAATAAGACTGGTGATAGGGGCGTCTTTGCTTCCTGTTTTCAGGGAAAATGTTTCCAGTTTTCCCCTCTTGAGCATGATGTTGGCTGCTGCTTGTTCATATATGGTCTGTATTTTTTTAATAGTTTAATTAAATATTTAAATTCCTCTATTATTTAAAAAAATTTATTTTTTGATAAATCATTTTATTGGGGGCTCTTATAAAAATCCATACATCAATTGTATCAAGCACATTTGTACATATGTTGTCATCATCATTTTCAAAACATTTTCTTTTTACTTGAGCCCTTGGTATCAGCTCCTTTTTTCCCCTCTCTTCCCCACCCTCCCATCTATGTGAACCCTTATAAATTATAAAGTATTATAATTTTCATATCTTACACCACCCGTTGTCCCCCTTCACCTCCATTTCTGTGATTCATCCCCCTTTAGGTTGGGGGTGGGGTTATATGCGGATCTTTGCCATTGGTTCACCCTTTCTCCCGGTTCTCCCCATCTCCTTTATACCGTCATGGTATTGCTTATACCCATTACTATTCCTGAGGGGTTTATCTATCCAGGATTCTGCTTGTCTGGAGCTCTTATCTGTACCAGTGCACATGCTCCAGTCTAACCTGATTTGTAAGTTAGAACTAGGGTAACAATAGTGGGGCATGGGGTTGGGCAGGGGAGAAGGAAGTATTGAAGAATTAGAGGAATGTTGTGTGCTTTGTCTGTGCTATACTGCACCCCGGCTGACTCATCCCTTCCTTGTGACCCTTCTGTGAGGGTATGTATAATTATCTACAGATGGGTTTATATCTCCACTTCAATCCCCCATAGTTCCCATTGATATGATTGTTTGTTTGGGGTCTTCTGATGCCTGATACCT
>NW_022111362.1:3326567-3328573 GCF_000313985.2 Echinops telfairi
AGACATCTGTAGGCAACTGGACATCCCCTTACAGAAGGGTCGCGGGGAGGAGACAAGCCAGTCAGGGTGCAGTATAGCAATGATGAAGCATACTTTCCTCTAGTTCTTTAATGCTTCATCTCTTCCCACTATCATGATCCCAATTTGACCTTTCAAGTGTGGCTAGACCAGAGCAGGTACACTGGTACAGAAAAGGAACTGGAAACAAAGGGAATCCAGGACAGATGAACCCTTCAGGACCAATAATGAGAGTAGCAATTCCAGGAGGGTAAGGGTAAGGTGAGGTAAAAAGGGGGAATTATTACAAGGATCTACATATAACCTCCTCCCTGGGGGACAGACAACAGAAAAGTGGGTGAAGGGAGACGTTGGAATGACAAAATAATAATAATTTATAAATTATCAAGGGTTCATGTGGGAGAGAGGGTGGGGAGGGAGGGATAAAAATGAGGAGCTAATATCAAGGGTTGAAGTAGAAAGAAAATGTTTTGAGAATGATGATGGCAACAAATGTACAAATGTGCTTGACACAAAGGATGTATGTAAGGATAGTGTTAGGAGTTGTGCAAGTCCCCAATAAAATGATATTATAAAGAAAAAAAAGAAAGAAAGAAAAGGAAAAGGGATGCTGACATTTGCATAGGGATTCCATTGAATATAAATAACGCCTTAGGCAAGATTGACATTTTGGCAATATTGAGTCTTCCAATCCATGAGCATGGGATATTCTTTCATTTGTGAGCATTCCTCTTGGTTTCTTGTAATAATGTTCTTTAGTTTTCCTCGTACAGATCTTTTTCTTTTTTTTTTTGGTATGTGTATCCCTAGATATTTCAGTTTATACTTGGCTATTGTGAAGGGTACTGCCTTCTTGATCTCTTTTTCTGTGATCACCTCAGTGATGTATAGCAATCCAATTGACTGCTGCTAGTTGATCTTACATCCTGCTGGTCTACCATATTCCTCGATCATTTCCAGCAATCCTGTTGTGCAGCCTTTGGGATTATCTCTATGAAAAATCATGTTATCTTCAAATAATGATAATTTCACTTCTTTCCCCAGATGTATACCTTTGATATCTTTCCATTGCCTTACATTATTAGCTAGGACCTCCAGGACAATGCTGAATAAAAGTGGGCATCTTTGTTGGGTCCCCTTTTTCAGTGGGACTGTTTTCATCTTTTCTTTGTTGATTGTAACACTGGCTATTAGTTTTTCATATTTTGTTATATTGAGGCAATTTCTAATCCTATCATCTTGGATGTCTTTATTAGGAATGTGTGTGAATATTGTTAAATGCTTTTTCTGCATCTATTGATATTGTCATGTGGTTTTTGTCCTTTTTCTTGTTGGTTGGAGGTTTCTCGATAGTCTTCTGTTTCTTCTTTTGTTATGGGCCTGTTGAGGTTTTCTACATCTGTCTGTGTTAATTGGGGTAGATGGTGTATTCTAGGCATATATTCATTTCTTCTAGATTGTTGAACATGTTGGAATAGTCTTTCATAATAATGCATTATTTGTATTTTATTTGGATCTGTTGTGATGTTCCACTTTTTAACTCTTATTCTAGGTATTTGAATGTTCTCATTCTTTTCATTTACTAAGTTTCCCAGTGATTTGTCAATTTGTTTGCTCTCCAGATTTATAGTGTTGTGATCTGAGAAACATATTGTAGGATCTCATTTCAGAAAATGTGAGAAGGGTGTTTTGTGTCCTAGAATGTGATCTATTCTTGAGAATGTTCCATGTGCACTGGACAGAAATATATGCTGTGTTGTTGGATTGAGTGTTCTGTATATAGCTAGGATGTTGAGTTGGGTGATTGTGTTGTTTAGTTCTTTTCTGTCTTTATTGAGTTTTTCTTTTAAAAAAAGTCATTTTATTGGGGGCTCATTCAACTCATCACAAGCCATACATACATCAATTGTATAAAATACATTTTTACATTTTTTACCCTCATCATTCTCAAAACATTTGCTTTCCACGTAAGCCCCTGGCATCAGCTC
>NW_022111362.1:3332868-3334842 GCF_000313985.2 Echinops telfairi
CTTCCATGTGGGCTTTGATGCTTCTGAGCTAGATGGCCACTTGTTCATCTTCAAGCCTTTAAGTTGGTCTCAGATTTGTGTGCTGCTGTTGTTGATGTTTTGGTCATCGTAGTCCATTTCGTATTTTTTTGTAGTGGTAGCCTTGTGTTTTGTTTTTGCAAATGCGTTTAATCTTTCTTTGTATGATGATACTTTTATTTCTTCCTAATATTTGAATGATAACGTTGCTAGATAAAAGATCTTTGGTTGACAGTCTATTTTTCCTGTAATACTTTATATATTTCACTCCATTGTCTTCTTTGCATGGTTTCTGCTGAAAAATCGTACTCAAATTTAATTGCTGCACCATTTTATATGTGACTGTTTCTTTTTTTCCCCTCTGGCTTTCAGAATTTTTTTCTTGTTTTTGATGTTGGAGAATTTGACGACAATATGTAGAGACATTTTTCTTTTCAGATCTGTTTTGATTAGGGTTCGTTCAGTTTCCTGGATAGTTACCTTTTTATCCGTTATGTAGTGAGGAAAATTTTCTTCCAGCTCTTGGAGTAAATCTCTGTGGATATATATATTTTTTCTTCCTGTGTACTTATGTTCTTAGGATTCCTGGTGGTAGGTTATGCTTGGGGCCACCAACCACAAATAGTCAGAAACGCCCAACTTCTCAGTGGGAGAAAGATGAGACTTTCTATTCCCATAAAGAATTACAGTTTTGAAAACCCACAAGACCAGGTCTGCCATGTCCTATAGGGTCACTATGAATTGGAGTCAACTCAATGACAGTGAGTTCTTTTTAATTGTCTTAATATTTTATGATTTATTTATTAATTCTATAATGCCATTATTTTGGTTCTCATTTTTTCCCCTTGGTTCAGTAACTATCCTTACACATAATTTTATTGCCCTTAAAAGTAGAGTTTTATTCAGATACAATTGTGCAAACTTATAGGAAGATTTTGATGTTTTAATACACATGTGCATGTATATTCTGTAAAACCAATATCACTATTAAAGATAAAAAACCTACATATCATCCTCCAAAGTTTCTTTGTGTCTCTATGTAATGCTCTCCCTGCCACTAACCCTGCCGTAGATAACCCTTATCCTATACTGCCCTTTAAGGAGGCTGTAATTTGGAACAGAATTGAAGGCAATGAATTTTGGTTTGGGTTTTGGAATAGCTAACAATGCTGAATACCTTTTCAGTAAACTTATTATATGCTTATCTTCTTTAGTGAAGTGTTTGTTTATGTCTTTTGATAATTTTCTAATTGGATGGCTTTAAAAAATGTTGAGTTTTGAGAATAATTAATACATTCTAGATAAAATCCTTTGTCAGCTATGTGAGTTGCGTTTTCTCCCTAACTGAAATTTGTTTTTTCATTCTTTGAACAGAATCACTTATAGAACAATATTTTAAAAAGTTGATGAGATCTAATTTGTCAAATTTTACTTCTTATATTGCGCTTTAGATGTCGTGTAGGAACTCTGCTTAGTCTTAGATTCTGAAGATTTTATCTTGTTTATTTTCTGAGAGCTTTGTAGTCTCACATTTAAATGCATGGTCCATTTTGAGTATGTTTTGTATATAATGTGGTGTAAGGCTTATTTGTATATATGCCTTATTTTTGTCAATGAATATGCATTTTTTACAGACCCATTCATTGAAATGGCAATTTCTTTTTCCCCCCAGGTATTTTTGTTTAATTTCTTTTTTAAAAATCATTTCATTAGGGGCTCATATAATTCTTATCACAATTTATACATACATCCATTGTGTCAAGCACATTTGTACATTTGCTGTCAACATCATTCTCAAAACATTTGTTTCTACTTGAGCCCTTAATATCAGCTCCTCATTTTCTCCCCTCCCTTCCCACTACCCCCTCCCTCATGAACCCTTGATAATTTATAAATTATTATTATTTTGTCATATCTTACACTATCCAACATCTCCCTTCACCCACTTTTCTGTTG
>NW_022111362.1:3336399-3338050 GCF_000313985.2 Echinops telfairi
CCCCTTCATTTGCTCCCGTGTGCTCTGATTAGACATGTCCCTCTCTCTGAGCTGTAGCTTCAGTGCTGTCCTCTGAAGTAAATTCTTCTGGGGGGAGGGGCAGTTGTCCAAGTAGCTGGTATTGGGATGGAGCCCTCAGGCCCTTCTACTGGCTCCCATCTCCATGCCCGCATGCTGCATTCGCATCCCGGAACGCTGGATTTAAGTCTGATCCCTGTTTCTCTGTGGGGACACAAACAATGCCCTCCCCTTGGTTGGGTTGGTGGAAAAGGCAATTTCTTATCCATTGAATTGCTTTGGTAGCGTTATTAAAAATCTAGACACAATTTGTGTGGATCTATTTATGAATACATTATCCTATCCTACACCATGACTCTATCCCTCGGTCAGTACCAACCACACGATCTTTATTACTCTAGTTATGTAGTAAGCCTTAACATCAGAATAAATGATTCCGGTTACTTCGTTCTTTTCCAAAATAATTTTTAAAAACTCTTCTCCTTTAAATTAAATCTTTACAATTTTATTTTATTTCTTTTTTTGCTTATTAACTATGCATTTTTACTTGATTATTTTAGCTTTGTTTCAGGGTTTATAGTATACATATTTAATTTATAATAGTCAATCTTAAGCCACTTCAAGTTCATATATTGTATTAAAACATAGCAATATAATTTCATTTTTCCTCTCATAGCTTGGTGCTCTTGTTATAAACTATACATCTGTTATAAAATGTATAATACATTGGTAATACTTGTATTTCAAGCACTAAATTGTCTTTAAATCCATTTAAGTAATAAGGAAAATATTTTATGGTTAGTCATATTGTTATCACTTTTACTGGTCTTTATTCTATGAGTAGATCCTTATTCCACTATGGTATTCATTTCTCTTCTGCTTGGAGAATTTCCTCTTTTAATTCTTGTAGGCTAGGTCTTAAAAAAACAACCACCAAACTGAGCACCAGCTGCTTGATCCAGACTCATAATAACCCTGTAGGACAGAGTAGAACTGTAAAACAATGGGCATCAGACTGGCTATAATGCTCACTTCTTTGCCTCTGTAAAGGAAGAATTTTTCAAAAAGACACAGCGTGTGGCAAAGCATAGGGAACTTTTATTGAAAGTGAAAGTACAGAGGTTCAGCAAAGCGTAGTGAAGTTTTAGTACCCTTGACAGAGGCTAAGCAGGCAGCTTTTGAAAAGGGATTCCAGTGTCTTGCCTGCCTGGTGGGTTTCCCATATCTTACTCATGTTGTTATTTCACTGTGCTTAATTTTGGGTAATATTTTGAGGATTTTAGTCTCCCCCACCCCAAACAACTTATCTGCTATTAATTCCAACCAGTGTACTTTTTATCTTAAATATTTTAGTTATCACTTATGTAAATTTGATTATATTCTCCATATCTCTTTCCTTTAATTTCTTGAGCATATGAAATGCATTTATAATAACTATTCTAATGTCTTCATCTATGGATTTTATTATCTGAGTCATTTCTAGCTCAGTTTCAACAGCTTAACTTTTTTTCCTATTAAGGATTGTCTTTTCCTACTTCCCTAATGACTTTTGATTGAGTGCCAGACATTGTGAATTTTATCTTATTTCTAAATTCATATAAATATTATTGATCTTTGATCTGGAGCAGTTAAA
>NW_022111362.1:3339243-3340777 GCF_000313985.2 Echinops telfairi
TTTTCTTAAAAAAATTATATAATTGCAATGCTATTTATTTTTAAATGTTCATATCTAACACAGTGCTGGAGAAATCTTTCAAAATTAAATAATGAAAAGATTTACCTTAATAATGTACACATTTTGACTTGCATTTTCCTCTGAACTACATTGAAGGCTTAGATGTTTTATTTTATCAGCATTCTAAACTGAGAGTATAAGGAGTGGAGAATGGATTTCATGAATATTTAGATGGTACTTTAGGGGTGCAAATGATTAAGCTCTACTACTAACCAAGCCCCATTGTCTCTTGTTTGAAAAAGCACCAGCCACTCCTCAGGACAAAGATGGGGCTTTCTATCCCTGCAAAGAGTTACAGTCCCGCATTTTTATTACATAACTACAATTCCTCCTTAATGGAGTGTGTGCGCTTGTTGGTCACTGACACAATTTCCCAGAGTTTCACCATCTTTACTTCCCATTCCACATTGACTTTTACAGCCCTCAAAAACATTGATTAATACAGAGATCAAATCATTAAAGGAAAAGAACTCAGAGAGAGAGGGGAGCCTGAAAGAGACTTGTTTGGCATGTGTGGGCCATGAGACGTTTATGTTACAAAAGCTGAGTAAAAATTTTCAAGTTGGATGCATTTGACTTCCTCAAAACCTTTGAATGTAGATAAAATGTAGCAGAGTAGAACAGTGAACTGAAGAATGAGGACAGTCTTTGAGCTAGATTGAGAGGCTATCAGTGTCTTCATATATGCTGTTTTCCTGAGAGTAAGAGCCATGTTGATGTGGGTTGAGGAGGTAGTCAAAGAAATGGTGAAGTATAGGAAGAACATTCTTCAAAAGTATGAATAAGGCAAAGAGATATAAAATAGACCCCAAGTAGCTAAACACAATCTCGTAGACCAGGAGCAAGTGCAGAAATCAAATAAGTAACAGAAAATTTTCAACAAAAAATACTCATGGGCCAGATTATTTCATTGGGAAATTCTACCAAATCTCAAACTTTAAAGAAGTGACTCTGATCTTTATTAAATTTTACACATGCAAGCGTGCACACGCACACACACAACCAGAGGAGAAAACATTTCATACCTCATTCTGAGGCCAACAATAATTTGATACCAAAGCAAAACACACCGCCAGAAAACACAGTCAAATATCCCACATAAGCATAGATGTAAAGATATTTAACAAATATTAACAAGCCAAATTCAAAGTATTTTAAAAATAAATTTTCTTTTTTTAAAATTTTAATTTATTTTCCTTTTTTAAAAAGACATTATCATTAAAAGATCATTTTATTGAGGGCTCTTAACTCTTATCACAATAATCCTTCCATTGTATCAAGCACATTTGCACATATGTTGCTATCATCATTTTCAAAACAATTGCTTTCTACTTGAGCCCTTGGTATCAGCTCCTCATTTTATCCCTCCCTACCTGTCCCTCCCTCATGAACCCTTGATAATTTATAAATTATTATTATTTTGTCATATCTTAAACTGTCTGACGTCTCCCTTCACCCACTTTTCTGTTGTCCA
>NW_022111362.1:3342065-3347573 GCF_000313985.2 Echinops telfairi
CAGGTACCAGGCATCATCAGAAAAAGTTGTATGTTTCATCGTTGCTACACTGCACCCTCACTGGCTCATCTCCTCCCCATGACCCTTTTGTAAGGGGATGTCCAGTTGCCTACAGGTGGGCTTTGGGTCCCCACTCCTCACTCCCCCTCATTCACAATGCTATGATTTTTTGTTCTTTGGGTTGTTTCCAACACCTCGCAATTGTGAACTGTGCCACAGTGAACATTGTAGCACAGATGTCTGGCTTGTTTCTTGCCTCTTCGGGCTATTTTCCCAGTAGGGCGATTGGTGGGTCATATGACAGTTCAATTTTCATCTGTTTGAGAAATCGCCAAATCGATTTCCTTAGTGGCTGTACATACCTACAGGTCCACCAGCAGTGGATGAGAGTTCCTATCTCACTACAGCCCCTCCCACACTTGTTGTTTTCTGATTTTTTGAATTGCGCTCTCTTTGAGGGTGTTAGGTGGTAACTCATAGTTGCTTTAATTTGGATTTCTCTTATGGCTAATGATCGGGAATATGTTCTCATATATTTATTGACCATTCGGATTTCTGCCCTTGTGAAATTTCTGTTCAGGTCTTTTGCCCACCTCCTCAGTGGGCAATTAGTTTTTTTTCTTTTTGGAAGCTAGCTTCATTTTTCTGCAGGTAGATATCCATTTTTTCCAGCACCACTTATTGAAGAGGGCATCTGCTTCCCATTTGATGTTTTTGGGGCCCTTATCAAAGATCAGTTGTCTGTATGCTGATGTTTTTATTTCTGGGTTTTCAGTTCTGTTCCATTGGTCTCAGTATCTGTCATTATACCAACACCATGCAGTTTTGACAACTGTGGGTATATAATATGTGCTGACATCAGGTAAAGCAAGCCCTCCCACTGTGTCCTTCTTCTTAGGGAGTTCTCTGCTAATTCTGGGCTTCTTCCCTTTCTATATGAAGTTGGTAATCAGTTTTTCCATTTCTTTGAAGAAAGATGAGGATAATTGTATTGGGATTGCATTAAACTTATATAGTGCCTCGATCAGAACTGACATCTCTACTATATTGAGTCTTCCAATCCACAAGGGATATTCTTCCATTTGTTGAGGTCACTCTTGGTTTCTTGTAATAGTGTTCTGTAGTTTTCCTCATATAGATCTTTTCTTCTTTTAGTCAGGTATATCCCTAGATATTTCAATTTGTGTTTGGCTATTGTGAAGGGTACCACCTTTTTGATCTCCTCTTCTGCGGTCTTATCCGATGTGTACAGCAGTCTGATAGACTTCTGTTTGTTGATCTTGTATCCTGCCACTCTGCCAAACTCCTCTACACTTCATTTCTTTGATCACTTTTGTTCACTCACCAACATTCTTAATTATCATATATATTGCAAAACTTCTTGATGCTAATACAACTTTCCCTTCTCTTGGGGGTGAGGGACTGTGTTAGTCTGGGTAAACTAGGGAAACAAATCCATAGAAACTCATATGTATAAGAGAGAGTTTTATATAAAGGGTACATGTACATTAAGAAAGCATCCCAACCCAGTGCTGTCAAAGACCATAAGTTCAACATTAGCCCATATGTCCGGCATCAATCTACAAAGTTCTCCTCAATCTCAGGAAACACACACAATGATTGGGATTTCAGGAGGAAAGCAAATCAGTGAGTGGGTAAGCATCTCAGTGCCGGCAGGGGTCTCCACACAGCTACTCCAGCACCCAGGGCTGTATCAGGGTAGGCCCATGTGGCTTCTTCTCAGGGGCATCTTGTTGTTTTTAATTAAACAGCGGTGAAAGCTGTTTAATTGACCCATGCCTCATGGCAATCCCATGTGTAACAGAATAAAACGATTACAGATCAGCGTGTTAGGATCTATTGGGTCTTCATTAACTCATATTTGAAAGTAGATCACCAGACCTTTCTTTCTAGTGTGTCAGTCTGGAAGTTTCAGTGAAAGCCATTCAGCATCATAGTAACACAGATGCCTCCCATGACAGATAAGTGGTGACTGAGCATCCCTGTTGCTGTTGAGCCAGTACTGACTCCACATCATCTTCCAGAACAGAGCAGCACTGCCCCATGGGATTGCGGAGGCAGTATATCTTGGTGGAAGCAGATGGTCTCACCTTTCTTTTGTGAAGAGACTGGTAGATTTGAACTATCAATCAGTTAGCAACCAAATGCCTAACCAATGTGCTCTCAAGGGTTCTTTGGCCTGACATTCTGTTGTTAGGTGCCTTGAGAAGGGATAATATCTAGCTCTGTACCCTCCTCTCAATGATTATGTCTGAGTCCATTGTTGCAGCCACTGATTCAGTTCATCTCCTCAAGGATGGTCCTCATTTTCACTGTCTTGCTTTACCAAGCATGATGTCCTTTTCCCAGGACTTGTCTACTCTTACAACATGTCCAAAGTACATTACATGAAGTCTCACCATTCTTGCTTCTACGGGAAATTTTGGCTGTACTTCTTACAAGACATATCTGTTTATTTTTTTGGCAGTCTATGGTATGTTCAGTATCCCTTGACAGAACCATAATTCAATTGTATTGATTCTTTGGTCTTCCTTATTTAATGTCCAACTTTCACATGCATATGAGGTGATTGAAACTGCCATGGGTTGGGTCAGGCACACCTTAGTCCTCAATGTAACAGCCTTGTTCTTTAGCACTTAACAGAGGTCTTGTGCAGCAGACTTGCCCAGTGCAATAAATACATGATTTTATTTCTTGATTGCTGCTTTCATGAGCATTAATTGTGGATCCAAGGAAAATTAAATTCTTGATAACTTTACAATTTTCTCTGTTTATCTTGATGTTGCCTGTTGGTCCAGTTGGGAAGAGTTTGGTGCTTCAAGTCCACCTCAGTTTTATTAGGCAAAGTTGTGTCATCTGCATGTTCAACAAAGCTGTATCATCTGCAAATATGGAAGAAAGCTTTTAATTAACTTTCCTCCAATTCTGATGTTATATTCTTTTTTCATATAGTACAGCTTCTCTGATATTTTCCCAGTATAGAGATTGAATAAGTGTGGTGAAAGGATACAACCTTGATGTACACCTTTTCTGATTTTCAACCATGCAATTTTCTCTTGTTCTGTGCAAACAACTGCCTCGTGACCCATAATCCAGATTCTGCATGAGGACAATTAAGTGTTCTGGAATTACAGTTTTCTCAATGTTATCTGTAATTGTTTGTGATCTGCACAGTTGAATGCCTTTGCATAATCAATAAGCACAAGTAAACACTTTTCTGGTATTCTTTGGTTTGAGCTAAGATCCATCTGGCAATGATATCGCTTGTTCTATGTGTTCTTCTGAATTGGGGTTGAATATCTGGCAGCTCCCTGTCACATGTACTGATGCACATGTTGTTGAATGATCTTTACCAAAATTTTGCTTGTATGTGATATTAATGATATTATTCAAAAATGTCTGCAATTTGTGGTTTAATTTTTTGTGTGTGGAATGAATACAAGTGTGGGGTTCTTCCAGATCACTGGATCACTGGCAACTTCTTTGACATAGACTAGGAGTTCTTCCAGCGCTTCATCAGTGTGTTGAAAATTTTCAGTTGATATTTTGTCAATCAATTCATGGAGCCTTGCTTTTCACTAATGCCTTCAGCGCAGCTTGACTTTCTTCCTCCAGGACCACTGGTTCTTGATCATGAGCAAAATGGATGTCAGGAGAGACCCTGAAACTTGCTCTTTCTTGTAAAGCAGATCAAAGAAATGATGACTAAATAGGTTGAATAGAAAAATGTAAAGGGCAGCTTAAGGAAAAAAAGTATTGTGATGAAATGTGCAAAGACTCGGAGTTAGAAAACCAAAAGGGAAGGTCGTGCTCAGCAAATCTCAAATGGAAAGGACGGGAAAGGAGCTTTTCTTCAAAGGCATTTCTCAATAGACTTGCACCACCAACCTTTTGGTTAGCAGACATGTGTGTTAACCATTTGCACTATCCAGAACATTTCCAAACTCAAAAACCAAACTCACTGCCCTCTAGTTGATTCAATCAATAGTGACCTTCTAGAACAGAGTGCCACTGCCCCTGTGGGTTTTTGACACTGTAAATAATTATAGGAGTAGAAAGCCTCCCGTCTTTCTCCTTCAAAGTAGCTGGTGGTTTTGAACTACTGATCTGGTTAGCAGCCCGATGAATAGCCCCCCTGCCACCAGAAACAAGGGTAGAGTCTAAAACTCCTGTTGTTGAGTGCAACTCAACAGCAACCCCATTGGACAGAGTATAAATACTCTAGAGCCGTGCTTCTCAGCCTTCCTGATGTCGTGACTCATTAATACTGTTCCTCATGGTGTGGTGACCCTCCAACCACAAAATTATTTTCGTTGCTACTTCATCACTTCATAACAGTAATTTTGCTACTGTGATCCCTGTGAAAATGGTCGAATGACCCACAGGTTGAGAACCACTGTTCTATAGGGTTTCTGAGACTGTTAATCTTCATAGGAAGCAGACAGCCTCATCTTTCACTTGAGGCTGGTGGCTTTGAACTGCTAGTTGTGTTTAGTAGTGCAAGGCCTAACCCATAGCACTACTAGGACTTCAAGAGTAATCTAGAGATGACTAAAGGCCCCTTTAGAAAGCACTGCTTTGATACCTCCCTTTACTTGACTGCAGCCCCCTCATATTGCATTAAAAAGAAGCAGTAGGCCCTTAGACAGTGATGCTCTGAGACTCAAGCCTGAGCCTATGAAGCTGAACTGCTGGTGAGGTATCTCCAATTGCACTCCCAAAATTGCAGTGTAAAGCTCTTCAATGAAATGATGAAATAAAGATAATCATAACACTCATGGTGAGGTTGTCCATTTCTGTGCCACTTAGAGGTCAAAGAAAGTGTTCACATCCATTAACCATTTGACCTTGTAACACCCTGACGTACCTTAGTGGGTTGTCAAGAAAATCAAAGGTTTCTCCAGGAACAGAGACTACAGGCATGCCTCACGTTCTACATTTAGGAGGAAAAAGCTGGCTTCAAAGAAAAATTTAGCTGGGATATTTTATTTATTTATTTTTTTGCTCTGCCACTTTTTTGTGTGTTAAATAATCATTTTATTAGGGGCTCATACAACTCATCACAATCCGTACATATGTCATTTGTGTCCAGTACATTAGTACATATGTTGACTTCATCATTCTTACAACACCCGCCTTCTACCTGAGCTCCTGGTGTCAGCTCCCCCTTTTTCCCCCTCCCTCGCCGCTCCCCCTCCCCCTGAACCCTTGATAATTTATAAATTATTATTATTTTATCATATCTTACCCCATCCAACGTCTCCCACACCGACTTCTCTGCTGTCTGTCCCCCAGGGAGGAGGCCATATGTAGACCTTGTCATCTGTTCCCCCTTTCTCCCTCACCTTCCCTCCACCCTCCTGCCATCGCCACTCTCTCCACTGGTCCTGGGGGATTCATCTGTCCTGGGTTCATTGTATTTCCAGTTCCTATCTGTGTCAGTGTACATCCTCTGGGCCAGCCAGATATGCAAGGTAGAATTGGGAT
>NW_022111362.1:3348605-3370290 GCF_000313985.2 Echinops telfairi
TTGCCTCCTAGTTCTTTCCTCTATTTCTTTGTACTTTCCTCTTGTCCCACTATCATGTTCTGCCTTCATTTGGGTTTTAGGGATTCCTTTCGGTTACATTGTCCTTGATTCAGCCCTGCAAGGCCTCCCACACCCTCCTTGATATTGATTTTGGATCACTTGTTGTTCCCTTGTCCCTGTGCTTGTTAATACCCTCTTCCTTTGCCCCATCTCTCCTACCCCCATGTTACCCGAATCTGTCATCCCATTTTTCTCTCTTCTGGCTTGTTTATTCTGCCTATCCCTTCCAGGTAGACATGTTATGTACCATCACCAGACTGAGTGCAATGAAGCAACAACAGAAAGTAAAACAAAGGCTACAACTACAACATACACACACACACATGCATACATATATAACCTTATGAATAGTTCAGGGTCTGTTTGTTTTCCTTCACGTGTGCTTTCCAGTCAAGTCTGATGGGGAGCTATGGCCCATCACTGCCTCTATCCCTGGGGACCTCACCACTCTGCTTCCCCCACTGCTCTGATGCATGCCCCCAGAGGCTGGCGTTAGGCATGGTGAGCTCATAGCGGGCCCAATTCCCACCGTTTGTCTCCAGTGCTGTCCTCAGTGGCGCGATGCGTCAATGAGGAATGCTGTGTCCCGTGGTGGGGCCAGCCCCATGGTCATCTCCGTGCATTGCTGTTCCGAACAGGCACATTGTTAGCTGGGCTATTTTAAATGGCAGTATCCTCCAGCATGCAAAGACATGAGAGGCAATTTACTAGAACCCTTGGTTGATTGACACATATCTTATTCAGGACCAACTATACACCTTCAGTTTCTAACACGTGCTGAGCATTGCTATTTTAATTCTTTTTATATTTGTGCTGAGAGATAGGGAGATGAGTCTGATGGGGTTTATGGTTTAAGAGAGGAGAAATCTTTGCTACCACCTGACAACCCCAGAACTGGATTATATGCCTCACATGGACAAGATGTCTTTTCTGACATCTTTTGATTTAAGACTGATAAAGAGAAGCTGAAGACAAAAGTGTGCATAAACAAATTCGGTAAAGAAAGCTGACGTTGCTCGGTTATCAAAAAATATAGCATCTGGGGTCTTAAAGGCTTGAAGGCAAACAAGCGGCCATCTAGCTCAAAAGCAACAAAGCCCACAAGGAAGAAGCACACTAGCCTGTGTGACCACAAGGTGTCGAAGGGATCAGGTATCAGGCATCAAAGAACAAAAAATCAAAACATTGTGAATGAGGGGGAGTGCGGAGTGGGGACCCCAAGTCCATCTGTAGTTAACTGCACATTCCCTTACAGAAGGGTGATGGGGAGGAGAGCAGCCAGTCAGGGTGCAATGTAGCAATGATGAAATATACAACTTTCCTCCAGTTCTTTAATGCTTCCTCCCCTCCCCCACTATCATGATCCCAATTCTGCCTTACAAATCTGGCTAAACCAGAGGATGTACACTGGTACAGAAAAGGAACTGGAAACACAGGGAATCCAGGACAGATGAACCCTTCAGGACCAGTGGTGAGAGTAGCAATACCAGGAGGGTGGAGGTAAGTTGGGGTAGAAAGGGGGAACTGATTATAAGGATCTACATATAACCCCCTCCCTGGGGGACAGACAACAGAAAAGCAGGTGAAGGGAGATGTTGGACAGTGTAAGACATGACAAAATAATAATAATTTTAAATTATCAAGGGTTCATGAGGGAGAGGGGCCTAAGAGGGAGGGGGGAAATGAGGAGCTGATACCAAGGGCTCAAGTAGAATGCAAACATTTTCAGAATGATGATGGCAACAAATGTACAAATGTGCTTGACACAATGGATGGATGTATGGATTGTGATAAGAGTTGTACGAGCCATCAATAAAATGATTAAAAAGAAAGAAAAACATTTTACTTGCTTGTGATATTGGTGAGATTTTTGCACACTCTGTTGCGGCACCTTTCTCTGGAATGGGTACAAATGTGGATCTCTTCCAGTCACTTGGCAAAGTAGCTGTCTTCCAAATTTACTGGCATAGATGAGTAAGTATTCCAGTGCTCCATCAGCCTTTTGAAATAGTTCAATTGCTGTTCTATCAATTCCTGGAGCCTGGCTTTGCTCCTGTAGAGATTTTCAGCCTAGGAAACCCTATATAGCGTTGGTATGAGTTGAATAGAAATCAACTCAATGGTAGCAAAGTATAGACATTCCTAGTTATTTTAATAATGTTTATCTGGTAATACTTATCTAATATTTATTTAGCTATATTTTATTTTGTTAAAATAGACACAAATAATTCATCGATGCAACTTTCACATTTACAATTCATAACTTTGATTATGAGTTTAAAATTGTATACACACACACACACACACACACACATACACACACACAGGGGTTTCCCCTCTCCCGCCCCCCACCAAAAAAAAAAAAGGAAAAAAGCTCCACTGGGCAGAGATTATTTTGTAGTACCTATTTTTTTCTGCTAGGTGAGCATCCAGCAGCTTGCTCTGAGTTAGTGCACCCAGTAACATGTTGATGGAACGTTCTCTCTGGTCACAGTTTCAATCAAACCTTGTTTTTTGTAATGGCTGATTTATGAGAACAGTGTACAGCTGTGAAACTTTGTTTCCTGCTTTGGAAAAATGACACAAACTGTTGTGATGTTGAACACAGCTTACAAGGACAACGCTATGGGAAAAACTCAAGTGTTCAAGTGGTTTTCTCATTTCACAAAGGATGAAATGTCGAGTGATGACAAACCTCATTCTGGGCATGTGTCAGCTTCCTGAATGGACAAAAATGTCTACTTGTAGTGCATATGGAGTTCATTCCACCAGGTTAGACTGTTAATCAAGTTTTCTATTTAGAGGTTCTGAAAAGATGGTGTAACAATGTGTGACAAAAAAGGCCTGATTTGTGGCAGATGGGGGACTGGTTTTGCCACCATGACAGTGCAACTGCTCATGCCGACATCTCAGTAAGCCAGTTTTTGGCAAAAGACAGCATGCCTCTGGCCCCATGCACCTTACTCACCTGATTTTACTCCTTGCAACTTCTTTTAGTTTCCAGGAATGAAGAGGGACATGAAAAGACAACGATTTGACAACAGAGAAGAGGTGAAGAAAAAAATGAGGGAGGTGCTATCATCCATCCAGATGAGTTTAAAAAATATTTACAAGAATAGAATCACAGATTTGACAAATGTATTAAGTGTAATGGAGAGTACATTGAAGGTGATAAGGTTGTTTTCTAAAAAATTTTTGAATAGATGGTTGTTTTTTTTTAATTAAAAATCATTTTATTGGGGACTTTACAACTCGTCACAATCCATATATCACTTGCATCAGGCAAATTTGTGCATATGTTGCCTTCATTCTTTTCTAGACATTTAGTTTCTATGGAGCTCTTGGTATCAGCTAATACATAGCTTTTTAAAAAAATCCTGTTTTTTTTTTTTTTTGGTACCCCCCCCCCACACACACACAAACTTTTGAAAGTTTATAGAGAAAATTGGCTTCCCACGTTCTGTTTTATGCTCTTAATTACAATCCCCACAATGTAGCAGCAATTTTCCCACTCCCTCCTTGTGCTTTCTGTTTCATCTTTTCTTGCTTTCCATTCTTGATGTCTGAATTTTATCTCTAGGCAAATGCTGCCATTTTGACCTCATATGGGCTGTTCTACGGTGTGTGTTAGGCCTGGTTGTCTACAGAAACAATTCCAGTGACACTCATCTATGTATAAGGAAGAGCTTTATATCCAGAAGTAATTATATTTCAAAAAGCATCCCAAGCCAAGTCCAACTAAGTCCATAAATCTTATATTAGTCCATAAGCCTCTCTTCAGACTCACATAACATCAGGCTGGTGACTCAGAATGGTGAACCGGGTCACCTGCTGGTGGGTGCAGAGTCACATGAATTTGAGGTTAGTGGGAAAATCTCAGGGTGCTGGCAGCTCTCAGGTTGGTTGTCCACATGGGGCTACACCTGAAAGAAGACACAGAGTCCCAGTGAGGAGCAAAAAGAGAAAGATCGTGACATAAGAGAGGCTTATGACACCAAGGAGGTGTCATCTGCTTGTGGCTTGATGGACAGGTTTAACTACACCCTAGTGAGGAGTGTCTGGTTGACATAATCCGTAAGTAGCAGGGAGTGTCTTCTTGTCTCAATGTTATTTACCTTTTAGGCCTGTTGACTGGCTGAAAGTTGATTCCAACATAGAGGAGTGAGTTTAGTCTAGGGGCCATAATCTTGGTGTTGGCCCATTCTCTGTCAGATCAGTAATCCTGGACATTTTTATTATTTTGAATGTGTTTCTATGTTTTACTCCCACTCTATCTAGTGATGGATAAGGTCTGGAAGCCTGTCATTGTTTTAGCCAAATAAAGAGACCAGGTTGATTCAAGAAATTCTAAGTTTTTTTCTGACAGTGCTTGACAGAAGAAAGCAATGGGATTGAGAACTCCCAAAACTGTTTTGGTGAGAAGCAAGCAATTTATATACCTTGAACTATGTGGCAAGTTGAGGGAGTGCTTATCAAGTTTGTAACAATGCATGGAGGGCTTCAGCAATGAGGTGAAGGAAACGTGGTTCACAGAAAAGGGAAGCATCTTGTCACTTCCTCAAGGTCTCAGGCTCCATTCCTTATTTAAAAGGCCTAGGTTTTGTTCGTCCAAAGTTGCTGAATCAGAGCATTCTTAAATTTAAAAGGAAATTTTACTGCAAAGAGATTTCGTGGGGGTGGCTGTTACATTTGGGTTTGTTGTTTTTTTTTGTTGTTTGGAAATCAAGTCTTAAACAGACCAGTTCTCAAACCATGTCACATTTCCAGGCTAAGTCTATTTCCCCCTGTATCATTCCCCACTTGCCATCTAAATAATCTCATATCTATGACATCTGTTTAAGATGGACATATTGGTGCTGACTCCTTTTAAGTATGTAGTGAAAGTTTTCCCACATAGGTGCCACAGTTTAGACAGAAATCTGAAATGTTAATGACATTCTTAGCTAATATACCCACAAATTCTCATTCTTCCAGAGAGGGGTAATATCCTCGGCCACATTCTCTGGGATATTGATCAGAAAGTAAAAGATTTATGATTAGGACCCTTCCAAGAACATCTTCAGCGCATCCAGTGGTTCTGCGCTCCATTCTTCTGAGGCGACTGGTTTCACTTGGGTGTGGTGTATCCAAGGCTTCACTCCTGCAGGCTTTATAGAGGTTCGTGTGATCAGGAGCACATTGCTTGTCAAGCAGGTCCTGTGGGGAGGAAGTATTCTACCTCTAGGCTGGATGCTGTGTAGACAACCTGTAGAAACAAGGAGACCTAGGAAGGGCTAGATCATGCACTATAGACAAGACCTGAGTCAAGTGCTTCACATAGGCCTTTACCTGAATAGAATCTTCTAATTGAAAAGTATTAACATGGGCAGTCACCTGAAAAGGTTTGCTTACACAATTTCCCTGAGACTCAATGTGAGTCTGCATGGAGGAGCCCTCCAGAGGCAGATTAGGACAAGATACAACATCTGTTTTCATTTTAGCTGTGGTTCCTAACAGAGTTTTGGCACTGTCCTTTTAAGAGTGTAATTTGTCCATTCAACTTTCCTGATGACTGAGACTTCCATGTGGTGTGACACTTCCGTTTGATTTGAAAAGCTTTCCTTACTTATTGAGGTCCCTATGACTCAAAAATCAGTCCATTGCCACTCTCCAGGGTGGATGGCAGACCACACTTGGGAATGCCTAGATCTGTTGCTTGACATATGCCCTCTAACCATGTTATAACCAGCTGACCATGGCCTGATATAATCTGCCAAAGAATCGCAGACCAAGTGAGTGCAAGTGTGTCCATGTTGGATTATTGGATTAACAATGGCTCTAGGTAACAGGATGATTCCTTCTTCATTTCTTCAACTTGTATTCTCGAAGGTGAAGTTCTTTTTATGTTTTAGCCAAGTCAATAGGTGTATATTCAAGGATAAAATTAGACAGGCTTACCTGAGGAAGGAACACCTGAATTAACATGAGTCCAGGAAGTGTCACTTTGTGGTGTGGTTCCAGGAGTTAAATTGGCAGCTTCATCCATGGCTTGGATGGTTACTGCTGCGTATCCCACTCTCCATGGTCCCTTCTTCATAGAGCTGCTTCCATCCACCGACGAAGTCCAATCTGATTTGTCCAGGCCAGTGGACAGGGTGGTGCTAGAATACCTGTTCAATGGCCTCTAGCCAATCATGTAGGTGAGTCTCTGGAGCAGGCTCAAGGATCCAGGCCACAGGGTTAAAGAATGTACTCTACAATCTCTCTGGTAGCCCCCAAATCCTGCACAAACCGGGCTCTCCAGTTCTGTGTTTCTTTATCAGGAGGATTGGGGCATATGATGATGGGTAGATGCAATATCGGAGTTACTGTGCTAGGCTGGGTTAATGAGAATAACAAATTCAGGGCACACATATATGTATAAGGAAGAGCTTTATATCAAAGAGCTATTGTATATTGAGAAGACATCTCAGGCCAGTTCAGATCAAATCAGTAAGTCTGATATTAGCCTATATGTCAGATATTAATCCATAAATTCCTCTTCAGACTCACACAGCACCTGCAATGATGCTGAATGCAGGAAGATCACAGGCCAGTGGGTGAAGTCTTTTGGATCCAGTGGTGATGGAAGCATCTCAGTGCTGATATGATGTTCCTGCAGCTCTTTGAGTGGGTCAACAGGGAGAAAAGTGAAGCAGAGAGAGAAAGAGTGTGTGGCCTACCTCCGGGGAGAAAAGAGAGGAAGTTCCCAGAATCTTCATGAGAAGGCCACACCCACAAGAGGCATCATTAGGCTGTGACCTGATTGACAGGCTCGAAGCCACCCCTATACTTATTTAAATTTGACATGAAATTATGTCGCTCCCACTGTTATCCAGGGCTGGAGAAAGTCTGCTGATCAGGGGTGCATGTCTTCTAGAACCTCCTTCTTCCGTGGGCATGGTTTCCTGCGAGGAGCTCAAGTGTCAGGTTACGCTTTATTGTTTCCCTTAATCTGACAGACATGCCTGGCCAGCGTGGACACTCTGTTGGCCCAGCCAATGGGTTCACATGATCCCTCAATTCTGGAGGGCAGCAGTTTGCCTTTTTCTGTTTCCTTCTGAAGAACTTGCCAGGCATGTTCATTGGGCATGTCAAGATACAGCGGGTCTCTGGCAAAGAGGAAACCTAGGCATTCACCTCCAAGGAGAGCAGGGCCCTCTGGTAGATGAAGAAACTCGTGGGTGAGCTATTCTCTATAGTGGCTACAAGAGGAACTGATCTTTAGCTCCACGGTCACGCTGGCAATGACGACTGTAAGAAGATAAAAGTTGGTTAAAACACCAAAAAGCTTACTCTACAATCTACCAAACATTTTATGTTTTCAACCCCTACTGTTATTTGCACCTGGAGTTCCTGAGGGGTAATGTCAAGAGAGCAATGTAACTGGAGTAGAGCCCCTGGGCCCTGTCATTATCCGTCAGAGTTCATATCCACGCCCTAGTGAACAAACACACTGGCTTACTTCCTATTCTGCTACTTCTTTGGGTACTGGACCTTTTGCAATAAGCGCATGTGTCCCAGTTCAAAACCTCTTTGCAATAGTTTCTTCCTTTCCCAACCCGTGTTTCAGCCTTTCTTGCCTGTTGATGCAGGACTGATACACTCTGGGAAGTTTAAATTTGCTGTTTCTCCCTGTTGTTAAATACCTTTAGCTACCAGCTATTGTTCATTGCAATGATTCTTTCCACTCTCTGCAATTTTGGAGGTCAATATCTGTGGTATGAGGTGGGGGAACCAGCCCCCCACCCCTAGTTCCAGGTTCAGTAAGCACAATTGTACGGTTGAGATACATAAATATTATATTAAAGTCATCGAGAGCATGAGAGATAAGAGATATTAAGATAATGGAGTCAGACACTTTTCATGGTAGCATTGCTCACCTCAGCCCTGCTTGATGGTCCACGTGGAGAGAGGGGGAAGGGAAGGAGGAAGGGGAAAGGGAAACAGGGGAGGAGAGGGAGCGAAGGAGAGGCCAGGGAGGGAGAGAGGAGGAGAGGGAGAAGAGATCTCTGTTGCTAACCCAGGCCTATATACCTTTTGGGGACATGCAAGCCCACTAGTCACAGGTAGAGACATACATAGCAGGAAGGGTTTGCACTATAGGTTATGCAACAATGAGAGGGAGTGGTCTAGAGGCATACACACAATAGGAAAAGGAGGGGGTGGGGGTATACATGTGACAAGATGGGCGGATCCTAGATTCACTGAGCGTGTTTGATCTGTTCTCTGGATCTCCATAGGAACTATTACCAGTAGGGTGTAAACCCCACCTACAGGAACCAAGCTAATGGTTGCAGACCTTAGGGAGAAGTAATCCATTATCCCCAGCAGCAGGGAGCAGGGCCTACTCCCTGATGACAGTCTTCAGGGAGGATGTCTGTAAGCATCTGACCTCCCCCACAAATATCTGGGTAGTTATTGGCAATAAAGTTACCATTAATCACATGAGTACTTTTATTGGGCATTAGTATCTAAATCAGGGTATTTACAGTATGCCAGAAACATTCTTTCCATGCTCATCTGCTGCTTGTTTTACAGCTTGGACTATAAATGGGACTTTTCCCATTACCCCCAGAAGACATCTTTTCTAAAGTTCCATTGTGGGGGATCTAGTTGGGCTCAGTGGTGGAAACGGCAGCTGCAGGGCCAGGGACCCCTTTGGGTCCTTCTCATGAAGCTAGTTGCCTTCTTCCCCAGCCTCCTTTCACCCTTTGTGCGCAGAGTTGCTAGCAATGCCTGGCCATCACTCCAATCTGCACACTGTGAGGTAAACACAGTGCCCATTAAGCCTGTCATCTAGTTTGGATTATCTCAGTCACACAGCAAGTATTTTTCCAGTTGATTAGACCAGAGGTAGAGAAGGGAATGTGTGACCAGAAATATCTTGCCAGTGGTCCAATTGCTGTGACTACCATAGTGGCTGTTGCCCCATGTTAGTCACAGTGGCCTAACTGGGTACCAGACCAAGAAGGGGAGAGGAAACCAATGGGGGCCAGCCTCTTACCTCATTCCCTTTGGGGGAGTAAGCTGAAGGAGAGGAGAGGAGAGAAAAGAAGGAGGTGACGGGAGAGGTGGTGCCACAAACCCTCGGAGAGCCACGGCAGTGCTAACTCTATATCAACCTCCAGCAGGTCTCTTGGACCTGGCAGCAGCCTTTCCCTGAGAACTCTCAGGAAGGGGTTCAGAATTAGCTTTAGGCAGCTGTTTTACAGAAGAGTCGGTGTTATGAGTGAACTCAGAAGCAGAGTCAGCACTCTGCCCATGTTGGGGCCAGGGGCCACTTGCTGAACCATCAGCCGATAAACCAGAAACACTAGATTTAATCTTTTTTAAAATTTTTATTTGAATATGAGGTTTATTCTTTTTTTAAAAAAATTATTTTATTGGAGGTAGATTTAATCTTAAATGCAAATGCCAGGGAGTCCCAGAGCCCAGGACCTGGAGAGCTCAAAGCTATCTCTGTATCTGTTCTCGCAAGTTTCTGAGTCCAGACAGTGGAAGGGATGCCTCAGCATGACCCCTGCTAACCAGAGTGCAGTCAGGAAATGAAACTGGAATGTGCTGGTTCTTGCAGCCTGTCTCTCTTAATTCAGCTGCTAAGTATGGAGGAGAGAAGGGTTAAAATGCTGAAGGTGAGGTCCTTGGAGTAGGGGTAGGGTTTAGTTGCCCCCCTGAAGTATGTGAAGGTCTTTGTGTTTATTCTTCCTGTTGATCACAGTCTTCAGAATTCAGATGTCATCCAGATGAATTGATTTCATTGTTTTTGAGAGAGCAATTTCAATGCTTTTTATGATTCAACTGAAACTAGATGTTTAATTTACTTTTCCCCATTCCGCTGGGTCAGTTTTAAGAAAAGACAAATTGCAGGAATTAGTGAGGATTAATTCTTAAAAACCTTCATATCTCTTGTATTATAATATTTCCCTCATAATGAGCATATTCATTCCTCCTTTCTCATCAACTTCTTTCCAAACAACTTTCTGTATACTGTCAAGTTTCTTTACCATATTTCATATTCTGGCATAACCAGACATAAGGCAGAATTCCTTTTTCCTATCCAGGTCCTCTAGCTGCAGCTTACTATGGATGCATCTGAATTCCTTCCTCCTTTAAAAAAACAATTTCAGCTAATTGACACATTACAAACTAAACAACCACCAAATGTGAAAATTCCTTCTCTTTAAGTAAACACCAGCAAAGGGTTAAGTTGTAAGGGAACCCGCTCTTATCTCTCTAGTTCACAAGGCCAATTTCCAAGGCTAAAGCAGATGCTTGTGAAGGGGGAAGAGACAGATGCCTCCTTAAATTTTTACTCTGTTCACATACATTTCAGCTCTTGCTAAGCAGCATATTAGCTCTTGCTAAGCAGCATAAAGTGGAGGGAAAAACTTGTGCACAAATAATTTTATTTTATTTACTTGACATTCTGCAAAAACAATTCTAACTATAAAATAGTATGATAATTTAGCGAGCCATGGAGGGGTCACTTTCCCCTGAACTCCAGATTACACATACAAAGGCCAAGCTTCATTACAGCAAACACATTATATTTGCTTAGTCATAGATTCATGAACATAGGAAGACCATGCAGACATAATGTACCCTAGCAGTCTTCTCTCTGGGACCTACAGTTTAGAATTCATCTTAAACTTCTAAATTTACAGATTACAGAAGACTAACTGAATAAAATATGCCCCAGTAGACTTTCCTCCCAGAAAGACAGTTTGTAACAATCAAATTTACAGATTGCAGTTTGTAGCAATCGCATTTACCGATTACAGCAGCAGACCTTTAGGAAAACCTTACTCACATACGAGAGGACTCTTAGGTAAGGCCACAGATAGTTAGGAAAATCTAACTTACAGGTAAGAGAACTCACAGGCACAGATTGCCGACATTTGGAGCCTGTCAAGGAAACCAAAATTACAGACAGCTTGGAACCTGTGATAGCAACCAAACTTTACTGATTACAGACCAGCGAATTCTCAGGCATAGCCACAGATAATTAGGAGCAACCTGACAGACAAGAGAACTCTCAGGTACAGATTGTAGACAAGATCTCACAGTTAAAGATTATCAGCCCTATACATTGCAATTTTCAGGGATTTATGTCATTGAATGCATGCACTTACCAGATGTGGCCAAATCAGAGACTTAGAATTTCTGACTCCGAATCGAAGGCAATGGGGCACAGATGGAGACAACCCAGGAGCTTTCACAGGGAAAGGACCTTTGGCGATTGATCCTTAAAGGTCTTCAGTACTCCCACTCACAGGGCCCTATAGCAAGGAAGTTTTCCCAAAGGGGGTTTTCTCAGTTTACCAGAAGGCTTCCACAAAGTCCTAGGTCTGTGGTCGCCAAGATGATGTGGTCCAGGATGCTTTAGCCAAATACAGAGATCAAGTTGAATCAAGACATTTAAGTTTATTTCTGAAAGCACTTCACAGAGGAAGCAATGGGGTCGATTGAGATCTCCCAAAAGCGTTTCAGAGATTCTGTGAGAAGCAAGCAATATATAACCTCTAAACTATGTGGAAAGTTGAGGGAGTGTTTAACAAGTTTGTTACAATGCACAGAAAGCTTCAGCAATGGGGCGAAGGAGATTTGGTTCACAGAATCCTGTCACTCCTTCAAAGTCTCAGGCTTTGTTCTTTACCTAAAAGGTTTTGTTCACCCAAACCTGCTCAATTAGCACATTCTTAAATTTAAAAGGGAACTTTATTGCAAGTGGGTGGGGTGGCTGGCTCCTACATGTGGGTGTTTCTGCAAACCAAGTCGTAAACAGATCTTGCAAACCAAGTAATAAACAGAGCAGATCTCAAACCATGTCATGTCTCCAGCCTTGGTGTCCTGTTTCTTGAAGCTAATGTTATTCCCCCTGCATCACTAGGACCTCCTATTGTGATCATTTTTAGAGCAGCCAACAGCAGTTGCTGGGCACCATCTAGTTATTCTAGTTTTGAGGTAATGGATGCTGAGGTCTACATGACCCATTAGTCATTTTGACTAATTGTTTGCATGCATTTTGGTATTCATCATTCTTTTTTTAAACCACATTATTGCCAAAGTTTCCTATATCATACAAATCATTGGTTTAAATACATCAAAATTAGTTATGCTGTTATTACCACAATTAATTTTGAAACATGTTCTTCATTCTTGCACCCGTTGTTATTAACATCTCTTGTTCCTGTAACCTCCCTGTCTTAATCAAAAGAAACTATTGATCTAGCTGCTGCCTATACTATGTTGGATTTCACATAAAGCAAATCATACAAAAAAAAAGAATAAGATATGACATGAAAGAGAGGGAATGAGGATCTATACATATAACTATTTATACAAGCCTAAATTTTGGAAGTTAGCATAAATGACAGAACAATAGTTATTGGGGGGAGCGGGTGATGGAAGATACAGAACAGCGATGAGGAGTGGGCTTTGCTCTGTATATTGTTGACATTTTTGTTTGCCACTATCATTATAAGTATATGACAAATCTTTCTTTACAAATCTTGGTTTGCCATCTACTTGTGACACTATAGGACCTTGAAGAATTGACCCAAAGGGATTCCTAGGTTGTAATCTTTATGGACACTACTTATCTGTCAGTTGGTAATATAGTGGTGACTTGTATGATGATGGAAACTATGCCAGTGATATTTATAATCCCAACAGGGTTACAGATGGTAAACAGGTTTTAGCAGAGCTTCTTTTTATTTTTATTAATCATTTTGTTAGGGGCTCATACAACTCTTGTCACATTCCATACGTACATCAATTGTGTAAAGCGCATTTGTACATTCATTGCCCTCATCATTCTCAAAACATTTCCTCTCCACTTAAGCCCCCAGCATTAGGTCCTCATTTTTCCCCTCCCTCCCTGCTCCCCGCTCCCTCATGAGCCCTTGATAATTTATAAATTGTTATTTTGTCATATCTTGCCCTGTCCAACGTCTCCCTTCACCCACTTTTCTGTTGTCCATCCCCCAGGGAGGAGGTCACATATAGTTCCTTGTAATCGGTTCCCTCTTTCCAACCCACTCTCCCTCTACCCTCCCAGTATTGCCACTAACTCCACTGGTCCTTTAGGCATCATCCGCCCTGAATTCCCTGTATTTCCAGTTTCTATCTGTACTAGTGTACATCCTCTGGTCTAGCCAGACTTGCAAGGTAGAATTCGTGTCATGATAGTGGGAGCAGGGAGGAAACATTTAGGAACTAGAGGAAAGTTGTATTTTTCATCATTAGTAGAGCTTCTTGACTAAGACAGACTAGCCAGAAGGAATTGACCATCTACTTCTAAAAACATTGGCCAGTGAAAACTTTCTAAATAGAAGCAGACCATTGTCTCATAGGGGGTCAGAATATGATACTTAAAATACTACTGTTCTCTCTTCAAAGTAAAATCAACTATGTACACTAACCCACTCAAGGGGTGCGTGTTATTTATATCTCCACAGGAGAGGGAGAGAGAGACTTCAACCCGGGGCTCCAAGATGTGAATGCAATATACCGGCATAAAGCAGGGAACCAATAGAGAGGTCTGTGGGGCCGGTCCCAATCCCAACTACATAGACACCCCTCTCTCCTACCAGAAGAATGCACCACAGAGGACATCACTGAAGTTACAGTTCAAGGAGAGGGGGAGTGTTTGACCAGACCACACAGGAGCAAATGAAGAGGGAAGGCAAGAAAGTGAAACACATCCTGGCCCACCAAGCCCCAAGGATGATATTCCTGCTCAGAGAAGCCAATGCAGAGAGAGGACCATAGGACTGGCCCCATCATGAGACAAAATGCCCCTCACTGACCCATAATGCTACAAGGAACAACACTGGAGACACAGTGTGGGAATTGTGCCCAATCTGACGATCTGACTCCACCACACCGGGGTGAAACACTAAAGGCATGCAACAGAGCAACAAGGGGAGCAAAGCAATAAAGTCCCTGGGGAATACCAAAAATAGACTTTGGTGCCAGGGTGTGGCATCCCACCATATTCGACCGGAAAACACGCCTAAAGGTCAACAAACAGACCTGGAACTATTTATAGCCTTTTCTTTTTTTGTTGTTGTTGTTTAGTTTTTGGTTTTCTTTTGTTCTTTTGCTTTTCTCTGCCTTGTTTTTGTGCTTATTATTGTCTCTTCATGTCTATCTAGATAAGGTAGGTGGGATAAACAATCCGGAGGAGAAAAAAATGAACATGATAGTGGGAAAAGAGGAAAGCAAAAGGTAAGAGGAAAAACTAGCAAGCAAAGTACATTTATAAAGTTCTAAATACAGGCCTGTACATATGTAAATATATTTATATATGACAATAGGAAAATATATCTATGTACATATATTTATATGTTAAGTATCAAGGTAGCAGATGGACATTGGGCCTCTACTCAAGTACTCCCTCAATGCAAGAGTACTTTGTTCTAATAACCTGGCATTCCATGATGCTCACCTTGCTGACACGATCACTGAAGACAAAATGGGTGCATAAGCAAATGTGGTGGAGAAAGCTGATGGTGTCCGGCTATCAAAAGATATAGCATCTGCAGTCTTAAACAAGTGAGCATATAGCTGAGAAGCAACAAAGTCCACATGGAAGAAGCACACCAGCCTGTGTGATCATGAGGTGTCAGTGAGATCAGGTATCAGGCATCAAAGACCCAGAACAAAAAATTATATCACTGTGAATGAGGGGGAGTGTGTGGTGGAGACCCAAAGCCCATCTGTAGGATTGAATATCCCCGTACAGGAGGCCCAAAGCCCATCTGTAGGATTGAATATCACAAGGAAGAGATGAGCCAGTCAGGGTGCAGTATAGCACTGAGAAAACAGAACTTTTCTCTGGTTCTTTAATACTCCCCTCCCCCAACCTCACTATCATGATCCTAATTCTACCTTACAAATCAGCTAGACCAGAGCATGTACACAGGTACAGATAAGAACTAAAAGCACAGGGAATCCAGGACAGGTAAATCCCTCAGGACCAATAATGAAAGTAGGGATACCAGGAGGGTAAGGTGAAGGTGGGGTGAGAAATGGGGCACCGATCACAATGATCTACATATAACCCCCTCCCAGGGGGACAGACAACAAAAAAGTGGATAAAAGTGACAGTGCTTGGTTTATGACATGAAAAAAAAATTATTAAGGGTTCATGAGGGAAGCAAGGTAGGGGAGGGGGAAGATGAGCTGATACCAAGGGCTCAAGTAGAAAGAAAATATTTTGAAAATGATGATGGCAACAAATGTACAAATGTGCTTGACACAATGTATGTATGTATGTATTGTGATAAGAGCTGTATGAACCCTCAATAAAATGATTTAAAAGAAAGAATCAACTATGTAGACAGAGTAAGGCATCTGGGATCTTCATTTGCTGATGTAGCATGACTCAAAATGAGAAGAAACAGATGTATCCCTTCATTAACACTGAGAATGTGTAATGCATGTATGAGGTATAAATTTAGGATAATTGGAATTTGTTAAAAATTAAATGGGATGCACGAAGATGAGATGGTAGGCACCTCTGCTGTTGTTAGGTGCCATCGAGTTGGTTCTGACTCATAGTGGCCCGATGTACAACAGAAGGGAACACTGCTTGGTCCTGCGCCATGGTCACAATTGTTCTTAGGCTTGAGCCCATTGTTGTAGCTACTGTCTCAATCTATTTCCCAGAACCTTCCACTTTTGGCTCCCTTTCCTCTATACCAAGCCTGATGTCCTCTAGGACAGGTCTCTCCACCAACATGGCAAGTGTACTTGAGAGTAGTCTTGCCATCCTTGCCTCTAAGGAGTATTTAGGCTGTACTTCTTCCAACTTTCACATGCATATGTAGTAATTGAAAGTACCATTGTTTGGGTCAGGCTCAGCCTAGGTACACCTCAAGGAAACACCTTTGCTTTTCAACACTTCAAAGAGGTCTTACACAGCAGATTTACCCAATGAAATGTGTCATTTGATCTCTTGACAGCTATTCCCATGTGGATCATAGGGAGTAGTAAGCTGATATGGATTGGTATTAGCTATTTTAAAATGGACAATCATATGGTATACTATGCCAAGAGTGACAAATTGGAGAGGAGTGATATGACACGCATTGTCAATTTTCAAGATTTAACCTAAAATACAATGCTCTCAGGGATAGGATAATATCCATATGCCTATGAGGGAGACCAATTAATACTACGATTATTTCTATTTACCCACCAACAATTAATACCAACTATGAAGGAATTATTTTACCAGTTTTTGAGCTGTGATTTGACTTAACATACAATCACGATCATTGGTAATTACTGGATTGGAATGTGCAAATGAAGGATTGACATGGCTTTGGTATAGGACAGATGCTGCAGATTGCATGGTTGAATTTTGCAAGACCAGTAACTTACTCATTTCCAATACCTCCTTCTCCTACAACATAGTGACTACACACGTGGACCTCAGGCGTGACGTAGAAGCTCAGTCAGAACATGGCCAGAGGCTGACGTGGAACAGACCACGGACTGCTCACATGCCAGTTCACACTGAAGCTGAAGAAAATTAAAACAAGGCAATGAAAGTGAAAGTGAAACCTTTATTATATCCTACCTGAATTTAGACCATCTCAAGAATAGATGTGTTCACTTCAGATGTACTAAACACTAATGACAAGATCAGATGAATTGTGGAGTAGCATCAAGAACATCATCTATGAAAAAGAAAAATGTCATTAAAAAGAAAGGAAAGACAAAAATGTATGTGAGAAGAAACTCTGAAATTTGGCTTTGAATGTAGATTAGGCAGAGCAAATGGGGGAAAATGATTAAGTGAAAGAGTTGAACAGACAATTTCAAAAGGCAGATTTTAAAGACAAGGTATTATAATGAAATATACAAAAACATGGAGATAGAAAACCAAAAGAGAAGAACATACTCAGCCAGTATTTCTCAAATGAATTAAAAATTTAAACCCAAGTTACAATATTGATGAATTCTATGGGGAAAATATTAAACAATTCAGGAAGCATCAAAAGTAGATGGAAGGAATACATAGAATCATTGTACCAAAAAGAATCAATCAATGACCAACCATTGCAGGAAGTAGTGTATGATTTAGAACTAAAGGCACTGAAGGGAAAAGTCCCTGGGAATTGGCAGAATACCAGTTGAGATGATGCAACAAGCAAAGGCAACGCTGGATGCACTCACTTGTGTCTGGCGAGAAATGTATGCGACAACTTCCTGCCCATCCAACTAGAAGAGATTTATATCAGAGTCCATTTCACAAAAAGGTGATCAACAGAATATGGGCATTATCAAACACATTCTCAGTACTATAACATGCAAGTAAAATGTTGCTGAAGATAATTTAAAAGGGGTTACAGCAGGACATCCAAAGAGAATGATCAGAAATCCAAGGTGGATTCAGAAGAGGACATGGAAGGAGGGCGATCACTATTGATGTCAGATGGCTTGGGGCTGGAAGCAGAGATGACCAGGAAAATGTTTACCTATGTTTTATTGATTATGCAAAGGCATTTGTGTATCATAATAAACTATTAATGACATTGGGAAGAACAGGAGTTCCAAACCACGTAGGCACTCATCCAGAACCTGCACACAGGATATGAGGCAGTGGTGCAGACAGACAAGGAGATTTTAAACTGCCTGGTTTTAAATCAGGAATGTGTACATCAGGGTGTGTCCTTGTCACCAAGTTTATTCAATCTGTATGCTTAACAAATAATCTGAGAAGCGGGACCATATAAATAAGAACACAGCATCAATATTGGAGGAAGACTCATTAACAACTTGGGATATGCAAATAGCATAGCTTTGCTTGCTGACAGTGAAGAAGACTCAAAGATCAAATATTACAGGCTCAAGTATGAATTATATCTCAATAGAAAGAAAATAGACATTTCCACAATTGGACAAATGTGCAACCTCGTGAGAAATGGAAAAAATATTGAAGTTGTAAAGGATTTCATTTTAGTTACATCCACAGTCAACACTCACGGGAGCAGCAGTCAAGAAATCAGTTTATGTATTGCATTGGGCCAATCAGTTTCAAAGGATCTCTTCAATGTGCTAAAAAGCAAAGATGTCACTTTTATTACTAAAGTGGGTCTGACTGAAGCCATAGTATTTTCAATCTCCTTATCTGCTCCTTAGAAGTAAGAATGTGTGGGCTCATTAAAGTTAGGAATGTGAATAAAGCCATTTCAACATTGAGAAATAAACATTATATGACTTCATGTCCCTAATATGGAATCATACATCTACATGAGTGAAGTCTGCCTTTTTGAATCTGTAAGCTTAGTGCTCATGTTAAGAATGAAATTGGCACACTCCTCCAAAAAGATTTGCATTTAAGTCATTAGGCTAAGCCTGGATTGGTTTCTTGAATGTTTTCATCCACATTATTTAAGAAGCAAATTCCACTGGAAAATACTTCAAATATCTCCCTCCTTTCCATGCCAATGAATGTTGGTAAAGTGTGTGGTCATGCAAAATTGATCTCTGGAACTCAGTGATATTTCTGGAACATGCTTGTCATTTACTTATTTCTTTCCAAGACCCGTGTGATAGTGAACTGCTTGATAATCAGTATTTGGTTGTATTTATTTTCTTGCATTTACAAAGTTTTTTCTTTATTTATGTCAATAACTGGTTAAAGTGCTGTGCATGTTATTAAATGTACTTCTAAATCTTAGAGAGCATCTTTAATTCCCAATAAAAATGTTACAATATCTAAAAAAAAAAAAAGAAGTAAGAATGTGAGACTTTGTCTTACATACTTTGGAAATGTTATCAGAAGGGACCAGTACCTGGAGAAAGACATGAGGCTTGGTAGGTGGTCAACAGAAAGAGAAGAAGCCTATCAAAAAGTATAGCGTCTGGGGTCTTAAAGGCTTGAAGGTAATCAAGTGGCCGTCGAGCTCAGAAGCAACAAAGCCCACATGGAAGAAGCACACCAGCCTATGCAACCACAAGGTGTCGAAGGGATCAGGTGTAAGGCATCATCAGAACAAAAAATCTTACCGTAGTGAATGATGGGGGGAGTGTGGAGTTGAGATCCAAAGCCCATTAGTAGGCCACTGGAGATCCCCTTGCAGAGGGGTCTCGGGGAGGAGATGAGCCAGTCAGGGTGCGATCTAACAATGATGAGAAATACAACTTTCCTCTAGTTCCTAAATGTTTCCTCCCCGCTCCCACTACCATGACTCGAATTCGATCTTGCAAGTCTGGCTAGACCAGAGGATGTACACTGGTACAGATAGGAACTTAAAATACAGGGAATCCAGGACGGATGAGCTCTATAGGACCAGTGGTGTGAGTGGCAAAACAGGGAGGGTAAAGGGAGAATGGGTAGGAAAGAGGGAACCGATTACAAGGAACTGTGTGTGACCTCCTCCCTGGGGGACAGACAACCGAAAAGTGGGTGAAGGGAGACGTTGGACAGGGCAAGATATGACAAAATACCCATTTATAAACTATCAAGGGCTCATGAGGGAGTGGGGGAGCGGGGAGGGAGGAGAAAAATGAGGACCTAATGTCGGGGGTTTAAGTGGAGAGAAAATGTTTTGAGAAACGATGTACAGATGCGCTTTACACAATTGATGTATGTATGGATTGGGATAACAGTTGTATGAGCCCCTAATAAAATGTGAAGAAAAAAAAAAAAAGAAACGGATTGACACTGTAGTTGCAATAATGGCTTCAATGTAGCAATGGTTAGGAGAACGGAGCGGCAAGGCAATGTTTTGTTGGGTTGTAGGATCACTAATAGTCGGAACTGACTTGCTGGCAACCAACAACAATAATAAAATTGCCAGGACATTTTCCCCATGGAGCTCCTGGTGAGTTTTCACTGCTGAATTTCAGGTTAGCAGCCAAAGGCTTAACCCTTTTGCCACCAGGGCACTGTATTTCTTTTATACTTTGCATTTTGAATCATGCTTATATTGTCTTAAATTTCTTGTGATATTACCTTAAGAAAAAGTGATTATGGATGTTAGGAGCAGGCACAGCTTTGGTTGATCCACAGCTCCAGCATTTATTGGCTGTGCTGCTGGGTATACATCAATTCACCTCTCCGTGCCTCAGTTTTTCTGTCTGTAATATGGGAGCCAATAGGATTGATTTCAGGATTAATGAGCTAAAATATGTAAGGTGCTTAGCATTCTTTCTACAGAAATGCAGTGATTTTCATTCTTTTCACATTTCCTCATTTTGTGGATATGGAAACAGAACCAGAGAATGATGTGTGGGCTGAACAAGCTTACACAGCAGTAAATTTTGGCGCTTGGATGCCAATGCAGGTTTGTCTTGCTCTAAAGCCTACATTTTTTTATGTTAACCCTTTGCTGCCTCTATTTTTCTCTTGATGGTTTCTTCTCTCTGTTTTTGGATGGGATAAGAAGGAAAGGAAGCCAGTCAACCTCCAGCGCTGTCTCCTCTATCTCTCTCTTGTATCCAAATGAAGATACCACTGTCACTACCAGGGCAAGCACCTGCCTTGAGATTGTGTGGGTCTGGCACAGGGCTGCACGAGTCAATGTGCCCCCCCCAAAAAAAAATTGTTTGTCTTCTTTTTTTGCTTTGTTTTGCTCTGTTTTGTTTTTGTGCTTATTATTGTCTCTGCATGTCTATCGTGATAAGATAGGCAGCATAAACAATCCAGAGGAGAAAACAATGGGACCGATGGTTCTTGGGGGACACAGGAGAGGGGGAGGCAGGGGAAAGGAAGGGGAGTGTCAACCAACCCAGGGACAAGGGAAAAAACAAGTGATCTAAAATCAATGGCGAGGGCGGTATGGGATGCCTCGTGGGGCTTGATCAAGGGCAATGTAGCCAAGTGGAATTACTGAAACCCAAATGAAGGCTGAACATGATAGTGGGACAAGAGGTAAGTAAAAGGAAATAGAGGAAAGAGCTGGGAGGCAAAGGACATTTATAAAGGCCTAAATGCAGGCATGTACATATGTAAATATATTTATATATAACAATTGAGAAATACATTTATGTACACAGTCTCGGCATTTCAATGGACATAATTAAGTAGAGAATAAAAGATAAGGATAGGATCTGTCTCATGTGTTCCAGAGAGAGATGCAGTGTGTGTGTATGGAGGGACAGAGGTACCCAGGAGCCAGAAAGGTGGAGAAGTGCTTTTCTCCCTGAAAGGAGAGAGGTTCAAACTTTCACTTCACCTGCACGAAGAAATTGTAATGCCAAAGGTGGAATTTTCTAATTAAGTAAAGTAAACACAGGCTTACTTGTATTTACTTGCTAATCTGTAGTGCACAGTTTTACCGGGGTTTCTCCGAATGTGAAAAACTGTAGGAAGTTGGAGTTGGGAGAGAGAGAGGTGCCAGCCATACTTACAAGCTGAATCTTTGGCTTATTGAGAACTTGAAATTATTCATTGCACATTTGTATGTAAGCACATGTAAGCCTTATTTAGAGGGTAATCTGACACTGGATGCTGAGGTTTTAAAATGGTGGCCCACAGAGGGGGAGGCGGGGGGAAAGGAAGTGGTGTTAACAAACCCAGGGACAAGGGAGCAACAAGTGATCCAAAATCAGTGGTGAGGAGGGTGTAAGAGGCCTGGTAGGG
>NW_022111362.1:3371066-3372509 GCF_000313985.2 Echinops telfairi
TCTGGCTAGACCAGAGGATGTACCCTGGTACAGATATGAACTGGAAACACAGGGAATCCAGGACAGATGAACCCTCAGGACCAGTGGTGAGAGTGGTGATACCGGGAGGGTGGAGGGAAGGTAGGGTAGAAGGGGGAACGGTTCACAAGGATCTACATATAACCCCATCTCTGGGGACAGATAACAGAAAAGTAGGTGAAGGGAGATGCTGGACAATGTAAGGCATGACAAAATACTACTACTACTACTACTACTGCTACTACTACTACTACTACTACTACTACTACTACTACTATATAAATTATCAAAGGTTCATGAGGGAGTAGGGCAGGGATGGTGGGGAAAAATGAGGAGCTGATACCAAGGGCTCAAGTAGAAAGCATACGTTTTGAGAATGATGAGGGCAATAAATGTACAAATGTGCTTGACACAATGGATATATGTATGGATTGTGATAAGAGTTATATGAGCCCCCAATAAAATGATTTTTTAAAAATTGGTGGTCCATGTGTGAATTCCTGCATAGATATCATTTATTTTTTCCAATAAACTGAGTTAAAATTATAATACATTTCAAGTTTTGTTCTTTTTAATTTTTAAAGAAGATATTCTATAACACTCTGGAAATCAACCCTAAAAGACATAGCAGCATAGGCGGCCTGGATCAGAGTTGAGCCTGCCCCTGAGACATGAAATTCCTTAGTCCCTTAGGCTCCAAGAACTGTAATTCACTAGAGCATTCCCTGTCCTTCAAGCCCAGTTTAATACTGTGCCCTCTGACTTTCCTGACATCTGGGTTTGTGACTCCTGATCTTGTTAGTCCTGTGAACGTTTCACCAGTGAGCTGGCTAGGTCCATAGATAGAGGTCAGTCACAGGTCTTTCTCGTTCGCTTCTACATAGTCCCTACCTGCCACATGGGAAAAAGTGAAGCATCTCTTCAATCTGACCCTTGGCAGAAGGCAATTCAGATTGTTTTTCTTGTTTTATTTGCTCATCTGAAATGTCCTCTCAGATTCCCCCTTCTTATTAACAACCTGCGCACCATGCTGTGATTAAAGTTCAGAGCGCCGTAGGATACAGAGCCATAATTAATCTCAGTCTCTGAGTTCTGGAACACTTAGAGCAATTATAATTTACTGTCGGAAAACCAATTTAGGGAAGCAGTGGTGTTCGCACCCCTGATCAGGAACCACCTAATGCCACTTCCTGTCCTGGGGCTGCCTACTGGGAAAGCAAGATCTTTAGTCTCTACATTTCTGGGAGGTGTTAGAGAGGGAAGAGCCAGAAAAGGAAGAGAGAGCAAAAGTAGGCAAGGGCTTGCCAGTCCACTGCTGGGCGCCATCACCTCTGAGCTGGTTCTGCCACCCCGCTATGTACATCTCTGTTACTTTTCAGTTCAACCCAATATCACAGCACCCCGTGTCGTCCTCCACCCCCCCCC
>NW_022111362.1:3372614-3386615 GCF_000313985.2 Echinops telfairi
TGAAATGTCCCCATTTTTCCTGTTCCTTTCTTTTCTGACCATGACCAGATTGTTCAATCCCTGAAACAACTCTCCTTCTAATTAGCATTTTTTTGGGGGGGGTGCTGCCTTTGAATTGGATCCTCGTGTTCACTGATGACCTCGTGTTCAATGGAATGAAATGCTGCCCAGTCCTGTGCCACCCCTGTGATTGGTTGCAGCTCCAACTATTGGGGCCCACAGCATCTGTATTCATTGATTTTCAGATCTCCAGGCCTTTCTTCTGTCTAGTCCAGAAGCTCTGCTGAACCATGTTAAGCACCATACTAATATAGAAACTTCCACTAGCAGAAGGTGGCTGCAAATGAGGTGTATAGTCTGGAAATCAGTCCAGGTCTCCGCATTAAAGTTGAGAATTCTACCACTGAACCAGTACTGTCCCCTCTGCTTGGAGGACACGAGGGAAAGGCCAACGCTCAAGTGAAAACACACTTGTGCTGCGCACAAGGAAACACACACTGCTACATATAATCATTTGAGTTTGTGCATGTCTACTTGTGGGCCTGGCTGTCCACAGCTGGAAGCTGCACTCCATTCATCTACGGGCCCTGGGGCTGATCACCCTGCAGAGTAGGCAAGGAAAGCCTGCTGGAATGATTCACTAAAGGGAAACGCACACACCAGTCTATGTGCAAATGCACACACAAGCAGAGAAATGAGCTGACAGTGGCATCCACTCATCTATTCTTTCACCGATTGCTCAGTCATTCACTTAATTCATTCAACAGATGAGCAGGCATCAGAACTGTGCTAATCCTGTTATTTCAATTTTCTTCAGTTTCTACTTGAACTTGAAATTGATGGTCTGTTCCACAGTGGCTCCTGACCTTGTTTTGGCTCATGATACTGAGTTAGTCCATCAAGTCTTCCCACAGGCGCAGTCAATGTGATCCTCTGTGTATTCCATCTGGTGAGGTTCACATGTGTAGACACTGCTCATGTTGTTGAAAAGGTATTTGCATTGGGGAATCATTGGTCTTACAAAACCTGTCATGTAATCTCTAGTGCTGGTTCTATTGCCAAGGCTTTCTTTTTCTTTTTAAATCATTTTATTGGTGCCTCTGACAGCTATTATAACAATCCATACATCCATTGTGACCCTTCATTCTTTTCAAAACATTTTCTTCCTACTCCAGCCCTTGGTAGCAGCTCCTCATTTTTTCCTCTCCCTCCCTGCCCCCTTCCCTCATGAACCCTTGATGATTTATAAAGTATTATTATGTTGATATCTTACACTGGCCTCTGTCTCCCTTCATCCACATTACTGTTGTTCATCCCCCTTAGCGGGGAGAGGCATGTTATACGTCGATCATTGTGATCAGTTCCCCTTTTCTCCCCCCACTTTTCCCCTTATAGTATCACTACTCCCATTAGTATTCCGGAAAGGTTTATCTGTCCTGGACTTCCTGTGTCTACAGCTCTTATCTGTACCAGTATACATGCTCTGGACTAGTGGGATTTGTAGGTAGAATTCTGGTCATGCTAGAGGGCAGGAGGAAGCATTAAAGAGCTAGAGGAAAATTGTATGTTTTGTCAGTGCTTTACTGCACCCTGTCTGGCTTGTCTCTTCCTTGTGACCCTTTGGTGAGGGGATGTCCAATTGTCTATAGATGGGCTTTGGGTCTCCACTCCACACTCCCCAATCCCCAATCATATTCATGGATATGATTGTTTGTTCTGGGTTTTTTCTTTTTTTTTTTCCAATCATTTGATTGGGGGCTCTTACCACTCTTACCACAATTCATCCATCCATCCATTGTGTCAAGCACATTTGTACATTTGTTACCATCATCATTTTCAAAACATTTTCTTACTACTTCAGCCCATGGTATCAGCTCCTCATTTTCCCCTCCGTCCCTCCGTCCCTCCGTCCCTCCCTCCCTCCCTCCCTCCCTCCCTCATGAACCCTTGATACTTTATAAATTATTATTTTTCCATGTCTTGCACTACTAGATGCCTCCCTTTACCCCCTTATCTATTGTCCATTCCCCTGGGAGGGGGTTATAGATAGGTCATTGTGATTGGTTGCCCCTTTCTCCTGCTACCTTCCCCTTCCCCTCCTGGTATGGCTACTTTCAATATTGGTCCCAAGGAGTTTATCTGTTCTGTATTCCCTGTGTTTCCAGCTCTTATCTGTACCCATGTACATGCTCTGGTCTGGCCAGATTTGTAAGGTAGAATTAGGGTCATGATAGTGGGGGTGAGGAAACATTAAAGAACCAGAGGAAAGGTGTATGTTTCATTGGTGCTATACTGCACCCTGATTGGCCCATCTTCTCCCTGAGACCCTTCTGTAAGGGGATGTCCAATTGCCTACAGATTGGCATTTGGCCTCCACTCCTCACTGCCTCCCCTCCCCCCATTCACATTGACATGATTTTTTGTTCTGGGTCGTTGATGCCTTATACCTGTTCCTGTCGACTCCTCATGATCACACAGGCTGGTGTGCTTGTTCCATGTGGGCTTTGCTGCTTCTCAGCTAGATGGCTGCTTGCTTATCTTCAAGCCTTAAGACCCCAGGTGCTATGTCTTTTGGTAACCGGGCACCATCAGCTTTCTTCACCACATTTGCTTATGCACCCATTTGTCTTCAGCTATCGTGTCAGGAAAGTGAGCATCTCAAAATGGCAGATTATTAGAACAAAGTGTTCTTGTATTGAGGGAGTACTTGAGTAGAGAGGCCAATGTCCATCTGCTCCTTAATACTAAACCTATACATATATGTACATAGATCTATTTCCCCATTGTCATATATAAATATATTTACATGTATTACATATGTATCTAGATCTCTATAAATGCCCTTTGCCTCCTAGTATTTTCCTCTATTTCCTTTAACTCTCCTCTTGTCCCACTATCATGTTCAGCCCGTATTTGGGTTTCAGTAATTCCTCTCCATTACATTGCCCTTGAACAAGCCCTACCAGACCTCCTACACTGTCCTCACCATTGATTTTTGGTCATTTGTTGTTCTCTTGTCCCTGGGTTTGTTAACACCCACTTCCTTTCTCCCACCTCCCCCTCTCCTGTGTCCCTCCCAAACTGTCATCTCATTGTTTTCTCCTCTGGCTTGTTTATCCTGCCTATCTTATCTAGATAGACAAGCAGAGATAATAATACACACAAACACAAGACGGAGCAAAACAAAGCAACAATAGAAAAGAAAGCAATAACTCCAACAACAACAACACAAAAAATTATTTTTAAAAAGCCAACGACAAAAAAAAGAAAAGCCTGTAAATAGTTCAAGGTCTATTTGTTAACCTTTACGAGTGTTTTCCAGTCGAGTCTGATGGGACACCACACCCTGGCCCCACAGTCTATTGTTGGTACTCCATGGGACTTCATTGCTGTGCTTCCCTTGCTGTTCTGTTGATTGCCTTTAGTGTTTCGCCTTGGTGTGGTAGTGTCAGATCGGGCACAATTCCCACAGTGTATGTCTCCAGTGTTGTCTCCCATAGTGTTATGGGCCAGTGAAGGACGTCGTGTCATGTGGTAGAGCCGGCCATATGGTCCTCTCTGTGCATTGGCTGCTCTGAGTAGAAATATCATCCTTAGGGCTTGGTGGGCTAGGATGTGCTTCACTCTTTTTCCCTCACCCTTAGTTTGCTCCCATGTTTTCTGATGAGGCACGTCCCTCTCCCTGAGCTGTAGCTTCAGTGCTGTCCTCTGAAGTGAATTCTTCTGTGGGGGTGGGGCTGGTGCTGTCCACTTAGTTGGTAATGGGGTCAGCCCCTCAGGCCTCTCTATTGTTCCCTGCTTCCTGTCAGTGTGTTGCATTCATGTCTTGGAGCGCCAGGTTGAAGTCTGGCCTCTCTTTCCCTGTAGAGATATAAACCCTTGGGTGGGTTTGTGCCCTGTTCCCCCAGCTACCCTTTTTTTTTCCCTTCCTTTTTAGTTAGCTACTATATGTATCCCTGGATTTAGCCTGACTGCTGCCATAGTACATGGACCTCACCCCAGGAATGTTTGTATAAAGTAGCTTTTTCCCTATGCCCCTTTTGCATTTTTGAGCTTATTTCAGTGGACTCATGTTGTACTTGTCCTTTTGTGCTTGGCTTACTTCACTCAGCATAATCTCCTCCAGTTCTTTCCATGCGGCGATGTGCTTCATGGGTTCATCATTGCTTTTTAGGGATGCGTAATGCTCCATTATATGTATGTACCACAGTTTTTTATCCGTTTGTCTGTTGGTGGACATTTGGGTTGTTTCCAACTCCTTGCAATTGTGAACTGTGCTGCGTTGAACATTGGAACACAGTTGTCTGGCCATGGTTTGTTTCTTGTCTCTTCTGGGTATATGCCCGGTAGGGGGATTGCTGGGTTGTATGGTAGCTCAATTTCCATCTGTTTTAGATATTGCCAAATCAATTTCCATAGTGGCTGTACATACCTATAGGTCCACCAGCAGTGGATGAGAGTTCCTATCTCACCACAGCCCCTCTAACACGTGTTACTCTCTGATTTTTTGAAGTGGGCTATCTTTGAGGATGTTAAATGGTATCTCATAGTTGTTTTAATTTGCATTTCTCTTATGGATAGGGCTCTGGAACATTTTCTCATCTATTTATTGGCCATTTGGATTTCTGCCCTTGAGAAACTTCTGTTCAGGTCCTTTTCCCACCTCCTCAGTGGAAAATTGATTTTTTTCTTGTAAGTTATTGTAGATTTTAGTAACAACGCCTTTGTCTGATGTGTCATTGCTAAAGATGTTTTCACATTTTGTGGTCTCTCTTCTTAGTCTCTTGGAGAATTATTTTGATGTACACAAGCATTTTATCTTTAGTATATCCCACTTGTCAATTTGTGCCTCCTCTGTGTTTGTGTCCTTCCCTATTTTGTTCTGTGTCTTCTGATGCTGATACTGGAACCAGGCACCACCTCATGATCACACAGGCTAGTGTGCTTCTTCCATGTGGGGTTGTTGCTTTCCAGCTAGATGGCCGCTTATTTATCTTCAAGCCTTTAAGACCCCAGATGCTGTATATTTTGATAGCCGGGAACCATCAGCTTTCTTTACCACTTTTGCTTATGCACTCATTTTGTCTTCAGTGATCCTATCAGGAAGGCCTTCTTTGTCAATGATCAATTCTTCCTCTTTATTTCTAGCTATTCATTTCAATAACCAATAATATAGAAAAGAACACTGGCAGAGAGAAATTAAGTCACCTGTCCAAGATCACACAAATAAGGAGTGGTAGAGCTTGGATTTAAACCCTGACAGTGGAGTTCCTACTCTTGTCTACTGTCTCCTTAGTTGGTTAATAATATTACTAGGTGCTACCAGATTTTTGTCTGCATTTAAAGTTAGTGGGCTGGTGCCTTCTCAGATGATTCTTTGTAGAAATTGATGGTTGAAACACAATTCCCAACTAGGGCTTAGACATGGATGGGGAGCCTTTCTAATATGCCAAGGACGATTTGGCTATTTATAACATCATTTGCAGGCTATATTGGTCCAACATTTAATTAATTTACTCTTAATGTGATGCTAGAACTCCTTCTCTTTGGTGAGTTATGTGATGCTAGCTGATATGTTCCCAAACCCTGGCCTAGATATGGTTTTTCTCCTTATCCTATATGCCCCATCCCACCAACCCTACCCCATGCCACCACCCTGAGTATTTGATTCTGCTTTCTGACTCTTGGTCTCTTGAGGATGCTTTCCTCAGCACAAAGAGAGTAGGACCAGGGAGCAGGAGATCCAGGCAGCCACAAGAGAGTGATGTCCAAGCCATGCTGATTTGTAGATGGAAATTTACATGCATAATGTAATTTGGGCCTATTGAATTGTCGATTAGGAAGGAGTCACTTGACATGCAACACATACTCTGATGGGTGACCCCAGAGATGAGGGGCCCTTGAAGTGTCCATAGCAAAACATACTTTTGTTTCTGAAGGGAATGGCTATTTATGAATTTCACATTTTCTCAATGCCTCTCCAAGGCCTCTTTTCTCCAGGTCACAGCTGAGATCTATTGAAATGAAACACTTTTAGGGGTCATTTTTAGCATTTCAGATCAGAGGCACAATGAGTATGTTCCTGAGTGCAGCTGGAGAGGTAAGGGGCCAGGGCACATCCCAGACTGGGCCAAGTCTGAGGCTGGTATCTGAGCCATGTGGCCCACACCAACAAGTGAGGAAGGATGCTAGCTTGTGTTGGGGCTGGAAGGAGAAGAGTAAAGAGGCCCCTTGTAGTCAGATTGGTATTGGGCTGAATTCAGAGTAGTGCTATATGACTTTGGACACTTGCTTTCATCCCTCCGAGCCTCAAGTTCCTCATCCATAACTTAGGGAGAAGCTCCCTGCCATCATCTCCGGTGACTGTGATTGGACAGGCATGTAATAATCTGAAATCTTTAAAGTGCGTTTCAGTTCTAGTTGTTGTCTAGTTGATGCAGATTCATGGAGTTTGTGTGTGTCAGAGGAGAACTCTTCTCCAGAGGGCATTCATTGGCTGGTTTTTTGGAAGTAGATTGGTTTTTTTGTCTTTACTACAGTGTTACTGGTAATAATGAAATAAAGAAAGACACTTTGTCTTGCTTGTCATTTTCAGGTCTATTGCAGTAATTCCTCTATGCCTCAGGACGTTTGCACAGGTGGAAACTTCTGCATTAAATTCTATTCTTTCCCCGGAACACCTCTGTGTCTCGTGGATCTCACCTCTTTTCTGAAGCCTTAGACAGAATTCAATTTAACCAGGGAACCAGCTTCCATCACAGCTATCCCAAACAGTCTTTTTAAAAATAAAGCCCATTGCAACCCAGTAGATTAAAACTCATGGAGGGACAGATGATAGCTGTTTCAAAATGGATAGCTGTAGTCAAAGGTGCAATCTTCCACTGGAGGATGACTAGGGGAAGCCAAGGAGGAAGGAATAGTGCACGGGTGCAGGAAGCTGGCCCATTTTATAATCACGTTATCATACTCTGTAGTGTATTGGCGCAATATCTCTCTTGTGTACTGGTGTTATCTACAGAAGGCAGCTTGGGAAGCCCCCAGAGTCAGTCTCCAGAATAAAATGTCTCACCTACCATCCGCTACGCTACCCACGTGTTTTCTCAACTACAGGCTCCTTATGCTCCTCCTGCCCTCTCCCTGGGGTTACCATTTAACAATTGGTGTGAACAGCAGGATTCTGTTACTGGGTAGGTGTTCCTTCAGCCTCCCCTCCCCCCACGAGGGTTGTGGTAGCCGGTGGCAGTGGTCCTTACCTCATGGACACCTGCAGAAGATTGGGAAGCTGGAAAAAGCCCGCAGGCAAAGGAGAAGGCTTGGGCCAACTTTGGCCCGGTAGGATGGCTTTTCTTCACAACTTTGAACAGCAGTCTGAGCAGGCCCTGATATACCAAGTGCAGATCTGTGCCTTGAGGCGGAGGAAGAACACCAGGAGGAGTGTGGTGTGCACAGTAGAAGCATTGAAACGAGACGGGGCCCACGAAGTAGGTGAGTCCCTGAGGGAGAATAGCACAGGGAGGGCTCTGTGTCCCAGAAACAGATGAATCCTGAGACCATGGCTGCACGCCTGGCCAGCTATAATGCAAAAGTAAGGCACAACCACATTGGAGGGGGAGGGACGGGGGGGCAGAGTACAACTGAGGCCACCTAATGTAAAAGAGGACCATGACCTACACCACTTACACCCCTATTGAGTTCCAAGACTAGGGAAAACAATGGCGGCAAAGGCAAAGGAGCCAGGGCCTGCCTGGATGCTTATTTGTGGGATGAGGGGGTGGAATGTTTGCAGCTGACACCAGCAGAGATGGAAAGTTAGCATCCATCTTTGTTCACCCCTCGTGGCAGCAAAGACTTATGATGGTCCGATGACTGGGTGGAGCCCCAAACCCTCTCTGGTGGGGCGGGTAAGGGTTGTCCCCCACATTGGTTCCAGACAGCATCCCAAAGCTGCCTGCCCAGCCAGTCATCCTACAAGACTTTTTGTGTCCCTAGGAAGGAGAAGGGGGAGAGTTTGCCCTCGTTGATTAGGGGACAGGCTGAGGCATCTGACTAGGGGGACTCTGGATGACCAGAGGCCACACATAAAACTATTTACTATCCCCCATCATGTCGCCACCCTCCCACCCACATCCCTCAACCCCTGCATGCCCCACCAGCCTGGAAACGTGCAACAGGTTTGGGCCTTATTTGATACTGGAGTGGACTGTAGTCTGCTGTATGGGAGTCCAGACTGGCTCTACAGGCTGTTGATGACTATGGTGGCAGGATGGTGCAGGTTCAGCAAGCTTCCCTAACTCTGAGGATCAGAAGATTGTCTGTGTGCTTGTACACTGTGTCTCTCCCATCGCTGAACAAATCTTCAGTAGGATGTGTTGTAGGGATTGGCCTTAGCCATCACACATGGAGCGTTCTCTTAGACTAAGGGTGATGAAGATTATACTGCAAGGGCACCACCATCATTCTGCTGTTGTTTTGCCTGCACAAAAGAAGGTCTGTGGGTATGTCAATAATGTTTACCAAGGGGTCACAATGAGATAGGCAAACAATTCTTCAGCTAAAAAGGCAGGCATCATGAGACCTACCCACAGCACCTACAATTCTCCTTTTGAGCCCATGTAGAAATCGGATGGCACTTTGAGAATGTGGTGGATCATCTCGAGTGGAATAATGTGGCTCCTCCATTGCAGTACCTTCCATCTTGGACATCATGGGTGAACTATCTCTTACCTTGGGAAGATATCACTATGTAATGCATTTTGCCAATGTTTTTTTGGTTTTTTTTTCTTTCCTCAATCACATTCACCCTGGAAAGCCAGGAACAAATTTAAGTGTTTAAGTGGGAAGATCACCAGGAACTTTCATCATGTTGCCCAAGAATATTTACACAGCCCTCCATTATGCCATGGCATAGTGGGGTAGGTCCTGGCTTCCTGGTCCAGACCTGAGTCAGTGGTGCTGTTCCATTATATTGGTGATATTATATTAACCTCTGATTCTCTTTTAGGTTTAGAAGCAGTCACTGAGAGCTTCAAAGGGGCCCTATAAAAATGGGAATGGGTGGTCAATGAAAACAAAGTGCAAGGCTCTGGATTATTGGTCAGACTCTTGGGAGTTGTTTGGCTGGGTAAGACAAAGGACATTCCTGAGGTTGTTATAGATAGAATGCAGGCCTACCCTCACCCAACAACAGTTAAGCAATTATAAACTTTTATTTTTCTTCAGTTTTTACTACTAACCCTTGCAGGTAAATGTCAGTATTTTGTGTTAGGGTTTTTTTTTTTTTTAATTAAATATGTTTATTGGTGGCTCTTACATCTCCCATCACAATCCATACATTCATTTATTGTGTCAAGCACATTTGTACATATTCTGTCAGCATCATTTTCAAAGCATTTTCTTTCAACTTGAGCCCTTGATATCAGCTCCTCATTTCCCCCTTCCCTCCCTCACCCTCCCTCCCTCATCAACCCTTGATAAGTTATAGATAATTATTTTCATATCTTACATCGTCCTCTGTCACCCTTCACCCACATTTCTGTTGTTCCTTCCCCTGGGAGGGGGTTATATATTGATCCTTGTGACCGATTCCTTCTTTCTCCACCCACTTTCTCCTTATCCTCCTAGTATCTTTATTCTCATTATTGGTGCTGAGGGGGTTTATCTATCCTGGATTCCCTGTGTTGCGGGCTCTTATCTGTAGCACTGTGCTAATCCAATGTACAAGGTAGAATTGAGGTCATGATAGTGCAGGGAAGGAAGCATTAAAGAACTAGAGGAAAGTTGCATGTTTCATCAGTGCCATACTGCCTCCTGACTGGTTCATCTCTTCCTTGTGACCCTTCTGTGAGTGGACATCCAACTGTCTACAGATAGGCTTTGTGTCTCCACACCACGCCCATCCCCCATTCACAAGGGGTATGATTTTTTTCTCGGTCTTAGATGCCTGATACTTCATCCCTTTGACACCTCACGATCACACAGGCTGGTGTGCTTCTTCCATGTGGGCTTTGTTTGTTGGGCTGGTAGGATATTGCAGGATTTTCATACCTCATTTGTCTCAGTTATTTCACCCCTGTACTGAAAAGGGCCCTGTGAAATTGGGAGGCGCCTATGGAGGTTGCCTTTAATCAGACTAAATGTGTAGTAGCACAAGCACAGTTTTTGCAAGTGGATCCACAGCAGCCTTTCCAGCTGACAGATTTGGATAGGGGATCTGGCAAACCATGGAATGAAGGAGGGTCCTCATCGGCTCTGATCCTAATTGCAGAAAGGGGCTGAAGTTAGATACTCTGCTTTGACTTATAGGTATTGATAGTTGGGCAGTATATAGAGGATTGAACTTTGGCTGCCCCAGTAGTTACAAGAGTAGCTAATTGATCATTTTTCTTTGTTGGGCCAAGCCATGTAGCAAAAATTTTAAGAGCTTAGGAGAACAAGGATATATATATATATATATATACCATCTTGGTGGCCATAGGCCTCTCCTGAGCCTGGGAAATCATGAAGGGCCCTGCAAAGATACTGCTGTGTAGCTCCATAAGAACGTAGGCCATGAGGTGCTAGCAACATGCGACAGGGAGCTAATAAGTTGGGTCTCTATATACTGTATTTGGAAATCTAAGAAGCTGCAAGGCAATGCCTAGCATGTGCCTGAATGCATCCCAAGTGGTTTGGGTTGCATCCCTAATGGATCCATGTAGCCAGGGGGAAAGTCCCTTCCTGAAACATTGGCAAACTGGTTACTTTGACCCTTTGCCTGCAGATACGCATTATCTGTTTGTGTTGATGTCTGTTGATGCACCCTAGGAATATTATTTGTTTAACTCACCAGGAAAGCCAATAAAAAAACTGTTATCAGAGCCATGGAACAATTATGTGCTGCTTATGGACGCCAGCAAGTGTAATTAGTGATAGAGGGACCCATTTTGGTCATTGGGTATATGGTTAAGTCAAGGATGCACACATAGCTTGGAAATACCATGTCATATACTAACCTCAGACAGCAGGGATGACAGCGTGCTCTAATGGACTTTTGAACGGAAAAGTACATATGGCTCAAGAGCCATGTGGTATGTAGGGTGTGTATGTGTGTGTGTGTTGACCCATAAGCAGCACATACCACACTGAACCTGGGAGTGTGGCTCCTTAATGAACAACCTGTAGAATGGGGCTCTCAGCTCTAGATAAGTTAACAGAAGACTAAGACAGATGATTTGTTCAAACCCATCTAGGAGGCACCAGGGGTCCTGGCACTCCCCACACTCAAGACCTTAGAAATTGGTGACAGCACTTTATGGAGATGGGCTTTTATCATGCTTTTAGCATAACTAGGTGTTTGGTAGTAGGCTAGGGTACATTAGATTGCTGTTGGGTTTTGTGCCCAATGAGCCGCCCTTTGGGCCCACCTGCCATGAAATAGACAGTCTAGGAGTGGAGTGTAGGAAACATGATAGAAGTCTGTTTCAAAATGGACATGTTGTAGTCATGGGTGGAATTTTTCCACCACAGATGACTAAGGGAAATTAAGGAGGAAGGCTTCACAGGCACCGGAAGTGGGCTCATTATGTAACCACTTATGTAACCATATTATCATACCTTGTAGTGTGTTGGCATAATGCCTCTTTTGTGTTCTGGTGCTATCTAAACCAGCTCTGGAAGCCCCAAGGCATAGTCTCATGGATGAAATATGTCTTCCCTCCTATCTGCTACCCCTGTGATCTTCCAACCCCTGGCTCCCCGAGCTCCGCCTGTCCTCATCCCTGTGTTCCCATGTAGCCCTCATTGTCCGGGAGTAGAACTGCTCCCGAGGGTTTGCATGACTGCAGTCGTCACAGAAACAGGTTGCCAGGCCCTTCTTTTGCAGTGCTACTGGGCATGCTCCAACTGTCAGTCTTCTTATTCAAATGTCACTTGATGGTATCATAATTATTCACATCAAGAGGGCCTTTCCACCAGAATCTAAGCTCCATCAAAGAAGGAACTGGATTTGTCTTGTTAATTGCTGATCAATCACCATTGCCTAAAACAATGCCTAGTGCAAGGCAGGCATTCAGAAAATAAGTGCTGCTTCTTTATGAAATTTTTCATCTGGCTAATTACTGCTAATCTTTTAGGTCTCAGCATACCACTTCTTACAGGAAGCTTTCTTAGATGCCCTAATGTGATTTATGTGTTCTTTCCATGTCAGTACCACTACAGGGCCTAGTTCTTAGTTGTTGTTTCTCCCCGCTCCTACACAGCAAGTTTGCAAGATCAGAGTGAATGTTTTGTTGACTGTGGCTCCCAGAAACTACCTTTGGGTCTGGCACATAGCTTCTCATGGAATAAATCTATCCCACGGCACCTGATCTGGACAGAGAGGGCCAGTGCTGCTTCATGCTGCAGCTCAGGATGTTGAAGTTCTGACGAGTCTGATTTGGTCTGAAGATAGGGCAGGGAACCCTAAGTTTATATGAGACACAGTCAGTAGGCACAGGAATGATTTTGAATTGGGGCATCCTTGTCCATGGTTCGTGCATAGTTTCTGGAGGAGGCAAACTGAGTTGAAAACTGGGGTGGGTGGTGACACTCAGGACCATTTAGTGAGCTGCAGAATATGGTCTGTACCTCTTTAGTAGTGCACCTGGGGGTCCCTCACTGTGCCCAGCACTGGCCACCATGGTGGTGGTGGGGGGGGGGCATATCTTCATGTGGATCCGGGGCTCTGTCTGAAAGAGAGGGACCATAGCTCCTTCCACCTACTCCTCACTCCCAGGCGAGTGGTTCCTGTGGCCCTAGCACCAGGACTATCTCATAGCAACTGACTCTTAGAGTCACTCCATTGTCATATTAGAAAAACAGGGTGTTCTTAGAATGAGGGAGTTGTTTCAGCCTTAGTACTAGGTGTCTGCTGGCAGGCTGCAGCTCTGTTACTCTTTGTCTGCTCTGAGTCCCATCTGAGAAGTTGGAAGTAGAGGTTCTTGGAGTCTCTCAGTCTGCTGTGGCCCTATAATCCTGTTTCCATTTTTTACTAAGCTACAGCATTGGGGTTAGTCTTGACTCAGTCCATGTGCTTCTATGGCCCCCTACCCTCGACCTCCTGCCTGTTTTCCTCGGTCTCCTGAAGGAAGGGAATCCCCCAAGCCCAGGAGACAGAGGAGATCTGTATACAACCTACTGATATTAGGTTAATTCATACTGATAGGGACCGTAGAGTAGACACTTAATGGATGCTTGGTGAAACTCTGGAATTCTGAAGCTGGCACCTCTTATAATTGCTTTCACACACTAAGGGTGTGCAGCACAACAGCAAGGGGAACAGAGCAATGACGTCGACAGTTCTGGTGAGACAGGGGAGAGGGGGAGGCGGGGGAAAGTGGGTGTTAACAAACCCAGGGACAAGGAAACAACAAATGATCTAAAATCAATGGCTAGGAGGGTGTAGGAGGCCTGGTAGGGCTTTATCAAGGGCAATGTAACTGAGAGGAATTACTGAAACCCAAATGAAGGCTGCTCATGAGAGTGGGACAAGAGGAAAGTAAAAGGAAATAGAGGAAAGAACAAGGAGGAATTTATAGAGGTCTAAATACAGGCATGTACATATGTAAATTTATTTATATATGACAATGGGGATAGATTTATGTCCAAACATTTATAGGTTTAGTATTAAGGTAGCAGATGGACATTGAGCCTCTACACAAGTACGTAAGTAAGAACTTTGTTCTATTAACGTAAGAACATTTTGTTCTATTAACCTGGCATTCCATGATGCTCACTTTCCTGACATGATCACTGAAGACAAATTGGGTGTATAAGCAAATGTGGTGAAGAAAGCTGATGGTGTCCAGCTAGCAAAATATAGAGCATCTGGGTCTTAAAGGCTTGAATATAAACAAGAGGCCATTTATCTGAGAAGCAACAAAGCCCACATGAAAGAAGCACACCAGCCTGTGTGATCATAAGGTGTCGACAGATCAGGTGTCAAAGACCCAGAACAAAAAATCATGTCAATGTGAATGGGGGTGG
>NW_022111362.1:3388740-3393747 GCF_000313985.2 Echinops telfairi
TTTCCTCCTGTCCCACTATCATGCTCAGTCCCCATCAGGGTTTCAGCAATTCCTCTTTGTTTCATTACCCTTGATCATGCCCTACCAGGCCTCCATGAGGAAGGGAATTGGGTGGGTTGGGTGAGGGGGGGGAGGAGGGAATGAGAAGCTCAATTAGAAAGAAAATGTTTTGAAAATGATGATGGCAACAAATGTACAAATGTGTTTGAAACAATGGATGGATAGATTGTGATAAGAGTTGTAAAAGTCCCCAATAAAATGATTTTAAAAGAAAGAAAATGATAATGGCAACAAATGTACAAATGTGCTGGACACAATGGATGGATGTATGGATGGATGGATGGATGGATGTACTGTGATAAGAGTTGTATGAGTCCCCAATAAGATTATTTAGAAAAAAAGAATTACATTAAAAAACACGCCCCAATCAATTGCTTTTACAATCCCTTTGTGAACTCAATGGAAGATGCAGCCCAGAATAGAGGACAGAACCTTGTGGCACCCAATCAGCCCCTGGCTTCTAGGTCACCATGAGTCCCTGTTCAGAGTTCAAGAACTTTGAAGGTTATTGGATAATAATTGTGACCTGCCATGTGGCTGTGAAGTCCCCATCTTTCTGCCATTTTCAAAAACAAAGTTGGGGTGTATGTGTAACCACACTTTCCAGGAAATGTTTGGGTTCTGTTAAGCTAACTCTTATCTTCTAGGTGCCCTATGACTCAGCTACCTTTTGCATATCCTTGTGAGGAGCACCCCTAGAGCTGGGCACACCTGCTTCAATGGAGAGGAATGTGTTTAGCTGTGGGGCATTTATCTTGGCCTGTTCCCAAGAGGCTGTTCCTGCGGAAGAGTTCAGAGAAAGAATGCCCCTAGGTTATTCCATTCTGTCTGCTCTGACATGGCTCCATCTTGCCCGAAACTAGCATCCTAATCTTCCCATCTACCCCCTCCCTTATCTCTAGATATTGAAGAGTCCCTTCCCAGTCAAGCAGGACAACCCAATGATTAGAGATTTACTGACCTGGGCCCCAAAGAGGGCTGTCACATTGGTCAGTTGTTGAGCCTGGACATGTCTTCTTTCACTGGGTCTCATGTTATACAATGATATCACTAGGACAAGATGGTCTCTTAGTGTCTAGGTTTAATAAACGCCTGGCTCATTAAAACTTGTGTCTGTGGTTCCCGTCAGCTGCAGACAGTGGGAAGCCAGTAACATCATTAGTTTCTTCTCTGGACTTGGGCCCCCACACTCTAAGATGGAGGTGAGTGGAGAATCTGTTTCAATGAGCTTCTTCTCTTTATTACTTTTCAGGATTCTACGAATCCTAATAAAGCAGCTTAGGAAAAATGTGGAGAAATAACCTTACAAATCAGTATGCTATAAGATTTGACTTCTCAGAAATACTCAAACAGGGAGACTTATGGGAGGCCTCAAGGTGGTGTGTGTGTGTGTGTGTGTGTGTGTGTGTGTGTGTTTAACACTCCAGTGAATCAATCTTTACAAAAGATCATGAAATGAAAATCTGCCACCTTGCAGTAAACTTAGAGCTGGCATTGCTGTCTTGAATAATAATAATAAAAGACAGCCTAAGAAAAATTATGACCAGCTGCCTGCTGGATTCTCCCTGCCTAGGAGGTGCCTGTGACACGGTTTACAGCCCTGAGGATTATGCTGGTCTAGATGCTATCATCTTAATTGCTGGGCTGCAGCAACTGGCCCTTCACTACCCCCTCCTTCAGACCCCTTACTTCATTCAACCCACATGACAAGCCAGGCTCTCAATCTAATGAATTCTTTTCTCTGGCTCTACCTGCTCCAAATTACTTTGTGGAGTGGTAGGTTTTCTGCCCACTACTGATTATAGTGTGTTTTGCCCCCACCCCTCTTTTCCCAAAATGGGATTCTGGAAGGCTGAAAGGAAGAAGTGGCAGGAGGGAGGACAGCTTGTTGTTCGGCTCAGATCCTCAGGTGGCAGGAGAGGGTTAAGAAGGGACATTGTCTGTTTAGATGATGAGGTGATGAGAAAACATAATGATATTTGAGTGTTTTGGGGTCATCTACAATGCCAGGATTTGGGTCTCACTCATGAGACCAAATAATTCACCAGAGGACTGAATCTGGCCCAAGATGTCCATTCAAGTTCCCTAGTTCTCATACTTGGGACTGAGCTTTGGAGAGGAACATAGAAGAAGAGAAAGCGTGGTCTTGAAACTTAATGGTTAGATCCCAGTCTCATAACCACACTGACTTGATCTTGGGACATTTTTCTTCCTTCTCTGGTCTCTGGCCCATTTTATAAAGTTTGGATCTTGTAATGCAAAAAGGTAACTCTGAGATTTAGCTACAGAAATCATTTGGTTGGCCTGAAAGGTATTTCCACATCAGACAATTCTGTCTTAAAAAAAATCCAAATCTTTGCCTTATCTTGAAAAAATTAGAAGATTTAGATTTAAAAAGGCCACATTTTCATATGGTATAAAAGTAACTGGACTTGGAAAATTACAAAATGATCCTGAAACTAATGTGGAAGTTCACGAGATCAAGAATAGCTAAAATAATCTTAAGAATAAAGTCAAAATATTTATATTTCCTGTTTCAAGATGCAGGTGTCACATTGGGCTGCTAACAGTAAAGTCAGCAGCTCAAAATCCGCCAACTAAAGATGAGGCTTTTTAGAGTTACAGTCTTGAAAATCTTCAGGAACAGTTCAACCTTGTCCTATAGAATTGCTGTGAGTCAGAGCTGACTTAATGGCAGTGAATATTTAAAAACTTACTTCAAAGCTATAGTTATGAAAACTGTGTGGTTCTGGCAAAAGAATAAACCAAAATAGGACAGAGAGTCCAGAAATAAACCCTTGTATTTACAGTGAAGAGTGCCATTTTAATAAGATGCCAAGATGACAATCTAGGGAAAGAATAGCCTCTCTAAGTAATAATTCTGGGGAAATAATATATCCATAAGCAAAAGAAAGAATTTTGATTCCAACTTTATACCATGTGAGCAGCAAAAACTTGAAAACGCTTACTAAAAATAGATATAAATTCTTTATGACTTTGGATTAGGTAATGGCTTCTTATATATGACACCAAAAGCACAAGCTACCAATAATAGATAAATATAAATAAATAGATTGGGATTTTGTGCTACTAATGATACTATCAAGAAAATGAAAATAACATATTTGTGCAATGGGAGGAATATTTGCAAACACATATCTGAAAAGAAAGAGCCTTGGTGGCACTGTGGGTTGGGTATTTGACTGGTAACTGCAAGGTCAGCAGTTAAAACCCATGAGTAGCTTGACAGAAGAAACATGAGGCTATCTGCCCTGCTAAAAACTTATAGTCTTAGCAACTTGTGCGAGACAGGGTTGCTATGAATTGGAAAGAACTCTTGAAATTCAATAATGAAAAGAATTCTTATTGAAAAATAGGCAAGTAGTTTTAATGGACAAATTCCCAAAGAAAGTATGCAAATATCCAATAAACACACGAAATATGCCCAACATTATTAATCATCAAGGAAATACTAATCAAGACCATAATTAAATATAATTTTACACTCCTTAGGACTGCTATTATTAAAAAAAAAAGGAAAATAGAACAAGTTGGTGCCATATGGAGTAATTGGTACCCTCTTCCATTGTTGATGAAAATGTAAAATGTTTTAGCCACTGTGAATAGAAGTTTGTCAAGTATTTAAAAGGTTGAGTACAGCACTATCGTTGTTGTTAGGTGCCCTCTCATTGGTTTCTTATCACAGTGCCCCTGTGAACAACAGAATGAAACTAGTCCTAAGACACCTACACAATTGCTCTGTGTGAGCCCGTTGTTACAACCACTGTATGAGACCACATTGATGAGAGTCTACCTTTTATTTTGCTGACCTGATACTTTACCAAGCCTGATGGCCTTTTCTGGAACTGGTCCCTCTTGATAACATGTTCAAATTATGTGAGATGAAGTCTTGTCATCCTTTCTAAGTCACATTCTTAATATACTTCCTCTAAGACAGATTGGTTTGTCTTTTTGGCATCATCATATGCTTCAGTATTCTTCTTCAGGATCATAATTCAAATGCATGGATTCTTCTTTGGTCTTCCATATTCAATATCCAACCTGCACATGCATATGAAGTGATTGAAAATGCCATGCCTTGGGTCAGGCTCACCTTAGTCCTCAAAGTAACATCCTTGTTCTTCAACACTTTAGAGGTTTTGTGAAGCAGATTTGCCCAATGCAATACATCATTTGATGTTGTGACTGTTGTTTCTATGAACATTAATTGTGGATTCAAGCAAAATGAAATCGTTGACAACTTCAATCTTTTCTCCATTTACCATGATGTTACCTACTGGTTCAGTTGTGAGGATTTAATCTCTTTACATTGAGTTGTAATCCATGTTGAAGCAGCAATATTCATCAGCAAGCCCTTCAACTCTTCCTCACTTTCAGCAAGCAAGGTTATTAATCAGTTTCTTCCAGTCCTGATATCGTGTCCTTATTCATATAGGCCAGTTTCTTAGATTATTTGTTCAGTTTATAGAGTGAACTGTAAATGGTGAAATGACACAAACATGATGAACACCTTTTGGAATTTTAAATCACACAGTTATCACATGATGTTTTAATAGCTGCTTGTTGTCTGTGTACATGTTCCACATGAGCACAATTAGGTGTTCTAGAATTCTCTTTATTCCCAATGTTATCCATAGTTTGTTACGATTCACACATTCAAATACCTTTTTATAGTTAATAAAATACAAGTATCTCTCTGGTATTTTCCGCTTTCAATGAAGGTCCATTTGGTATCAGCAATGATATCCCTCTTGCCATGTCCTCTGTGGCATTTGAATCTGGTTCAAATTCTTGAAGCTCATTGTCGATACATTACTGCAATCATTTTTGAATTATCTACAGTAAAGTTTTATTCATGATTGATATTAATGATGTTATTTGATAAGTTCTGCCTTTAAAAAATCATTTTATTAGGGGCTCATACAA
>NW_022111362.1:3395147-3399175 GCF_000313985.2 Echinops telfairi
ACAAGTTACATGTACAAAAACAAGGCAGACAAAACCAAGTAACAAAAGAAAACAAAACAACAACAACACTAACAAGCCAATGACAAAAAAACAAAACAAAACACAACAACAAGAAAAAAAAGCTTGTAGTTAGTTCAAGAACTGTTTGTTGGCCTTTAGGAGTGTTTTCTGGTCGAGTCTGATGGGGCGCCAAGACCTGGCCCCAAACTCTATTTCTGGTATTCCCTGGAGACTTTGTTGCTCTGTTCCTCTTGCTGTTCTGTTGCACACCCTTAGTGTTTTGTCTTGGTGTGGTGGGATCAGATTGGGTGGAATTCCCACACTGTGTCTCTCTGTTTTGCCTTTCTTTGGAATAGGCACAAATATGAATCTTTTACAGTTGGCTGACCAGTAACTGTCTTCCAAATTTCTTGGCATAGACTAGTGAGTGGTTCCAGTGCTTCATCAGCTTGTTGAAATATTTTAACTGATATTTTTTCTTTTCCTAGATTCTTGTTTTTCACTAATATCTTCAGTGTAGCTTGGACTTTTTTCGTCAGTACATTGATTCTTGATCATATGCTACCTTGTGAATGTTAACCAATTCTTTTTGGTACAGAGAGTTGGTGTATTTCTTCTTTCTTCTTTTGATGGTCAAGAGTTTGCTTCTAGAAGCCTTCAATATTACAACTTGAGACTGGATTCTTTTCTTCAATTATTTCAGTTTGAGATAGTCTTAGCATGTTCTTCCTATTTGACTTTCTAACTCCAGGTCTGGGCACATTTCATTATAATACTCTGCTTGGCTTCTCTTTATTATTTCCTATAGTTACTCTTCATCAAATAACATGTTTTAGGGTGTCTTCTGATGTTCACTTTGGACTTTTCTTTGCTGTCTTTTGAGTGATCTTTTGCTTTCTTCAAGTATGATGTTCTTTTCTTATGTGGACATTATTTATTTAGATTTTTGAAAATAATTTTATTGAGATATACTTAGTATATTACAGAATTCAATAGTTCAATCATATTAAGAAGGGTTGTGGAACATTTTCTTCCTTCTGGCATTCATTGTTGTTGACTCTACATCTCCCCTTAAACTCCCCTTCAATTCTTCAAGTAATTATTAATTCAGTTACTATCTTCGTAGATCTACCATCTTGATTTCCCTATACAGAAAAACACACAACACATAGCAAAAAAACCTCAGCAACAATGACCAAATAAAGCAGAGAAAAACTTCAGTAATAAAGAAAGCAGAAAATACTAAAAAAACTAGAATGAATTAAAAATGGGTCAAATAATAATAAATAATAACAATAAGGGCTGCTGGGATGTAGGGTGGGAGAGGGAGGGGATCAAGGGGAGTTGATATCAAGCAGTTCAAGAAATAAAATGTTGTTGGAAACTGATTATGGTAGCAAATGTACAATTATTCGTGACCTAATTATTGTGATATCTGTATGAGCTCCCTTAAAAAAAAAGATGTAAATAAATTGTTAGAATAAGAAACAGAGAAAGAGAGAGATCAAATGTGAAAGTGTTACATTCCTGCCTACCTATAGCTGCTAAAATACACTTTACAATGATCTTTGCCTGATAATGAGGCTATTTACACTCCTGGGAATTTGCCAGAGAAACATTCCACATAGAGGTCCTGCAAATTGGTTTTGGGCTTCTACTATCATCCTTATTGTTCATGCATGATTTTCTTGATGTAATCATACAGTTTGTTAGGTCTTCTGTCATTAGTGTTCAGTGTATCAAATCTGTTCTTGAGATGTTCTCTAAATTCAAATTTGAGATATACTCAAGGCTATATTTTAGTTCTTGTGGGTTTGTTTCAATTTTCTTCATGTTCAAACTGAACTTGTATGTGAGCATTTGATGACCTGTTACACAGTTGGTGCTTGGCCTTCTTATGGCTGGTGATATTGAGCTGCTCTATCATCTCTTCCCCCAGATATAGGAAATTTGATTCCTGTGTATCCCATTTGGTGAAGTTCATGTGTATAGTCGCAATTTCTGTTGTTGAAAAATTGTATTTGCAATGAAAAAGTCGTTGGTCTTGCAGAATGCTATAATGCCATCTCTGACTTCTTTTCTCCCACTAAGGCCATATTTCAAACTGTCCCTTATTGCCAACTTTTGTCTTCCAATAGTCAATAATTACCAAGGGATCTTGATTGCATAGTGGTTAGCGAGTAAAATTTAATAATAGTTGTATTAACTGGATTTTTTAGGTAAGAGTATAGATAGTATCCTATAACATACAGCATTATATCCTAAGATAGACTTGAAATATTCTTTTTCACAACGAATTCAGCCATTCCTCTTGGATTTGTCATTCTCAGCAAATATAGTAAACCATATATTTGTCTGACTCAAAATGGTCAATACCAGTGCATTTCAGCTCACTAATTCCTAGAATATTGAATGTTATGGGTTCCATTTAATTTTTGATGATTTCTGTTTTTGATTCATATTTCATGCATCCATCCAATTATTAATGTATATTTGTAACTGTTCTTTTCATTTTGAGTCTTTCCCCATCAGCAAAGAAGGTCTTAAAAATTTTCTTCTATCCACATAATTACAGTTGACTCTACTTTAAGGAAGTAGCGCTTCTTCAGTTGCATGTAGGCTGCCTTCCACCTGAGAGGTTCTTTTTACACCACAGCTAACAAAGTTTTGCTGCTATTTATAAGATTTTCAGTGGCTGATTCCTCAGAATTGGACTGGCTCTATAGAGTGGTGAGAAATAAATGCAATATTGTTTGCAAGCCAAATTTCACATAGTACCTGCCATGAAGGCCACCATGAGCAACATTGATACTACTAATAATAAAAATAATGTTTATGATTCACATTTTATATCAGTTGCATTCACATGGGCTATAACTGTGACTGTGCTCCTGGAAGCTACAGTTCTTTGTCTTCAAGGATGTGTAGGAAGGATGAATCCAAGTTGACTGGCCTGACATTTAAGTTTGGCTATAATGGGAGACTCATCCCCTAGACCTCATCTCCCACTGCATTGTTGGCTTCCTTTGATGTGACAGTTCCTCCTCTGCACACTCATAGTTGATTCCACATCCAAGTTTATGCTGTTTCTCTATACACACACCCAGGTATACAATGAGATATATGTGTCCTTGGGAGCAGTGGTTGGACTAACAGATCTCACTGTATCCTAGATCAGAGTCCACTGGTAAATGTCTGTGTGTGTGTGTGTGTGTGTGTGTGTGTGTGTGGTTTGCCTAGGTTCTAATGAGAGGGGAGGCTATGATCCAAAGGAGTGTCCCAATTTAGGAACAAATTTGCCAAAGCATTTTACTAGGTCACAAACTCAAATGCCTAAAAAGGGCAGGCAGAATTTGGTTATTAGTGAATCGGGGTGATAATGAACAAGGACTAGTGTGGTTTGTGGCAAATGGAAAGGCACACACTGACAGCTATGGAGTAAATTCTGACTCATAATGACCCAATCAGACAGAGTAGAATTGCCTCTGTGAGTTTCCATGACAGTGAATCTTGACTGGAGTAGAAAGCCTCTAAAAAGGCAACCATAACTAGTTGCTCACAATTAATACCATGTGATAAGGTGCCTCTAGAACAGCAGGATCTTTGAATCTGTATACAGATTTCCCACTATCTTAGAGTGCTCCTATGCATCCCTTTGTAAGCCAAATTGGCATAAGTGAAGAAGCAATTATGACTAATTTATATGGGAGAATTTTTTTGAGCATTCTCAGACCCAGAATTAACCTACCAACTTATAGTAAATAGCACATAAAACCTAAAATAAGTTTAACATATATCTGTTAAGAGATAGTGCAAAGTGTTGGAAGCTTGTTGCTGTGTGTAGCTCCTGAGGAAGGAGCTTTGAACTGCCTCTCTCACTGCTCGGGTGCATGTTGCCCCTTTAACACATCTCTGTAAAACAAACAATGAATGCTAATTTCACTTTCAAAATGAGTGTAAGAATGAAAATCCTCTTCTAATTTCTTTTGATTAATGAAAACAGGTACTAATGTAAGTCTAAGTCTTTT
>NW_022111362.1:3400449-3408648 GCF_000313985.2 Echinops telfairi
TATCATGATCCCAATTCTACCTTACAAATCTGGCTAGACCAGAGGATGTACATTGGTACAGATAGGAACTGGAAACACAGGGAATCCAGGACAGATCATCCTTTTAGGACCCGTGATGAGAATGGCGATACCTGGAGGGTGGAGGGAAGGTAGGGTATAAAGGGGGAAACAATTACAAGGATCCACCTATAACCTCCTCCCTGGGGCACAGACAATAGGAAATTGGAGACGTCAGACAGTGTAAGGGAAATTGGGAGATGTCGGACAGTGAAGGGAGATTACCAACAGTGTAAGACATGACAAAATAATAATAATTTATAAATTATCAAGGGTTCATGAGGGATGAGGACAGGGAGGGAGTGGAAAAATGAGGAGCTGATATCACAGGCTCAAGTAGAAAGCAAATGTCTTGAGAATGATAATGGAAATGAATGTAGAAATGTGGTTGATACAATGGATGTATGTATGGATTGTGAGAAGAGTTGTACGAGCCCCCAATAACATGATTAAAAAAAAGAGAGAAGTGGCATAAAACAAAACAAGAGAATACTTGTACATTTTTTTCTATTTTAGAAAACATTGCATAGGCCAAATAAAATTTTATACTCATGTCTAAGCCCTAGGCTGTTCATTTATTACTCCTGCTGCAGTAAGAGTTAACAGGCTTCTGAGAACAAAGGGTCCTAAATACTAGTCTGAGCTCAATCTGACACTATGGCATCACCCACTCTCCCTTCATTGAAATTTTCCCCATGGAGTGGAGAAGATCAGAGAGAGACAGTAGGCATGAGGAAGACCAGGAGAAGCTTCTGGTGTGATAGTAAAAGATAGTTGGAGGAAATGCTGAATGCTATGGAACGATGTGAGCTTGATTCAAGTGTAGTGGAGAGAGCACTGGACTAGGAGTTTAGGAATCCGAGCCCTCTCATTGACTGAACCTCAGGTTTAGGAACGCTGAAATAACCTATTCTATTGAAGGTTCAGTCTCATGATAGACTCAGATATGGAAATAAATCCTCACCTTATATACCTCCATAATGTGCTGGTTGTTGAGTTGCATTCAGGGGTGGCCAGCAAGGTGGGAACCAACTGTCATATCCAGAACCTCATATGAGAGATGGCTCACAGGGAGAAAAGGAAGAGAAGAGGTGGGGACATTTGGGTTGGGTATAGAAGAATTGATGATATGTGACCATGTAGATAAATATTGGAGAAATATTTTATATCTCAAGGTATCAAGCTAAATAAGATCAGGGGTCTTATAGTATTTGGGTAGGTGTGGGGGAAAGGGCCCCCAACAAATCATCACGGGTCCAGTAGACACAATTGTGCAGTGATAATAAATAAAGATTATAGTAAAGTCATAGAGAGCATGAGATATAGAAGAGAAATATAGAAATAAATGGAGTCAGACACATTTCATGGTAGCATGCTCACCTCAGCCTCACTTGGTGGTCCACGTGGGGGTGGGGAGAGAGAGAGGGAGGGAGAGAGAGAGAGAGAGAGAGAGAGAGAGAGAGAGAGAGAGAGAGTTATTGCTAACCAAGGCTTTTATATTCTCTGGGGACATGAAAGCCCCCTAATTACAGGTGAAGACATACATCACAGGAAAGGGTTGTGCTACAGGTAATGCAGTATATAATATAGGTAATGGGAGGGGGTGATCTAGAGGTATCCACATAATAGGAAGGGGAGGTAATGGGGGTGTACATTTGACAAGATGGGTGCATCCTAGATTCAGGGAGGCTGTGATAATTTTGGATATCACTGAGCCAGTTTGACCTGTTCTTTGGCTCACTATAGAAACTATTATCAGTAGGGTGTAAACCCCACCTACAGGAACCAAACCGATGACTGCTAACCTTTAGGGAGAAATAGCCCATTGTCCTTAACAGTAGGGAGTGGACCCTACTTGTGGTGGGACCAGACAGTAGTCTGGCAACTGATACCTTCAGGAAGGTAACTTGACAATCATTTACCATTAGTTGCAAGCAGTGTCCTAAGTCTAAAATATATTTGGGGGAGACGACTTGGGAGAAATCTTTCTGTTTCCCACAGGTAGGCTTTGTTCAGACCCTTTGGGGTGTGAGGGGTAGTGGCACAAATGGAGAGAATTTGGTTTAAAACAATCGCAGAAAGGAACTTAGGGTAAAACCTTAAATTATCTCAATGCTGAGTGAAATTCCTGTGAAACACACACAGACTTTGAAGTGAGAAAGAGCCATGCCATATTCATTCATTCGTCAAACACTTACTGAGGCTGAAGATTCAAAAAAGTCAAAGGATAACGATTGCTGCCCTCTTGAGGCTTAGAGTCTGGGGTGAGGAGGAGCAGAAGAAATAAAAGCATTACACAAATAAGTGTTCATTTGGGACTGTGAAAAGGTGAGGATGCTGTAGGAGGGGATATGGTAAAGGGATCTGGAAACCCAGGCTGTGGGAACCTGGCCCTGTGGGTGAGTTTGGATTGCTTTTTTTCCTGGCAGGACTTGACCACGGACTTTCTAGGAACCTTTAGCAGCATCCTCTGCACTCTCAGGCTCAGTTTTCCAAGGCCCTGGGCAACTCAGATATTCTCTAGCCTCAGAAGAGTCAATATTAATTTCTTTTGCTGTTTTCTGGCATCTCCCTGTTTTCCTCCTCAGAAGTTCCCTTTAGCCTCCAGGCTGCCTTCACTCTCATCAGTTGAGACCTAGTGTGTGGAGAATACAATTTTAAGTGCCCACTTGATTCCTGGGGCACAGGACCCTTCCCATGAATGTGTCCCCTGGGAATGTAGTAGTTCATGTGTTCATGGCCTGGGGAGGCTAACACCTGGCTGTAGACCTGGAGAACAGTCGAGCATTTAGGGTGAAGATGGTTGAACCATCTACACCCCAGTGTATATAGGCAGACTGGTTTAGTGAATAAAGTTTTGGCCAAAAGCTAAGGGTCAAGTCTTAGCTGCATTTTAAGCTTGCTGGGTGCCCCTGGTCAGTCATGCTCTCTTGTGGCCGTTGGTGTCTTTACTTGTAGAATGATTCAACTCATCCAGATCAGTGATTGTATTAGAAAGTGAGTCTCTTATTTGGCACTAATATACAAACCAGATAAAAGTGGGATTCCTTAGCTTATTATGGTGGGCTTTGGAGTTTTGCTCACTCCACTATTTTGACCTTGGTAGGATAATTGGGCTGGAATGCCCCAAGGTTCCCATGCCTGTTGGAAGACACTTATTTAACTGTTCAGAACTGATAATGATAGTGCCCTATACCCCGCCTGAATGAGTATGACCAAGGAGGCTGAGGAGGGAGATGGCTGGCCCGGTCCCCATAGCAAAGAGGGGCATAACTGGAATCCACCCTCTTCTGCTCTCAGTCTGGGGCCTGCTGTCTGGAGCACCCACTCTGTAGGAACCTCCAAAAATCAAGGAATGGCTCCTTTTCACTCAAATGTTGCTGTGGCTCTATGAGGAATTGCTCTAATCTTGGACCAGTCCTGTTCACCTGATTCCCGGGCCTTCTATTTTCAGAGGCACTATGAAACTTGTCTCCATTCTTGCCAGATTAGGAGGATGTGAGAGGGGGAAGGAGAGGAGGGCAGTAGAGAGTGGTTCTGGCTCCAACAATGTCTTGAATTATTTTGCAAACATGTTGGACACACCAAAGCCTAGCTCACATCTTGTCCCTGGTGTTTGCTCCCTGGTTGTGAAAGCCCATATGTTTCTGGGTAAATGTGCTCTGTTTGCCCAGACTGCTTTTGCAATTAGCTCATCAGAATGCTGTTCTCTAATAGTCCTTTGATGTCCAACAAGCCTTCTAAGTCTGTGTGTTTCCTTTTCTTTGAAGCAGGACATTGTGTTTTGCCAGAAGTCAATGAAACGTCCTGGTAGAACAGAACAATTTAATTCCTTCCTCAGATACAGGAAGTTCAAATGGGCTTATGCCCATGGCTTGCTATAGGATCAGTCTGTCAGATACCTGTCATATACCTACCTCTAGCCTGATTGAAGCCCTTTCTTGGTTTGGCCAACTCCTCTAAGGAGCTATGCCCTCCTGTTTCAGGTGATACACCAACTCTCTGGTGACCTTGTGACCGTGGCCTGCCCTTGTGCCCTCAGACTCCTTCTTTATCTGCATTTGGTTTTGCTTTGACTCTTATTCTTGAGCTGACTGCCATCTTGATTTGTTACTTCCCCTGAATTGGGCCTGGCACTGGCTCTGGCCCAGTGCTGGTTCCCTTCTAAGGTGATGGCACCCAAGCACTTCACTTTTAAGCTCCCATCTTAATCTTGACTGCTCATGGCCACCTTGTCTATTATATGTCTGAGACTATACACAGATACCATCACCCACAGTTGGCCTAGCACCTCAAACTGACCTTGAACAATCTCATCTTTGGGTATCAGCTCTGACACTAAAATGAACACTGGCATTTTACTTGGGCTTTGAGTCCCCATGTATCATTTTCAAAGGCATTTTAGAGTCTTGCAAATTTCCTTTCCTTGGTGTTTTTTGGAATTGACTTCAAGAAGAATAAGCAAATAAATCTTGGAGTCAATTCAGCCAGAATGCTACTTAGAAATGGGTATGGTGAGACTTCATTTGCTTACTTTGGACATGTCATGAGGAAAGATCCATTGTTAGAAAAGGACATTATATTTGGGAGGGATTCGTGAAAACATGGAAACCATGAAATGGACTGATAAAAATCAATGGATTCAAACCTGCCAACAGTTATGAAGATGGACTGGGCCACATTCTGCTCTGTTACACGTAAAGTTGCCACCAGTCAGCACTGACGAGATGGCAACTACTACTAAGAGTCAGCATTCAGCTGTCATTGTTCATGAAGACTGCCAGCCCAGCTGGCACTGGGGGCTTTTGCTTATGGCCACAGCCACAGCCACGGCTGTACCCTCTACTAAGTATGATGTCATTGTCCAGTAGGTTCAGGTAGATACTGGCTCTTTGGGCCGAGTATCGCCTCCTCTGTTTTGAACCTAGATGCTAGAGGGCATTTTGGGCTTCCCCAACAAGCACAATGGTTTACTTTAACAGCCAAGGCTTACTCCAGAGCTGTTGGGTTGGCCTCTGCTATTGATTCAGAGACACAGACAATTGCACAGGCCTTGTGAAAATAGAAGGTCTATGACCCTGTCACTGAGTTATTTTGAGTTAGCAGGCTTATTTGGGTCTGAGTGAATAATTCACTTATTGATTGTCATTAACAGAATTTTGTTGAATTCCTGCTATCTACAAACTGATCTGGTGGTAGTTTCAACCAAACCAGTGATATTATAAATATTACAGCCACATATCCCCACGGAGTAGTTGTATTCTGTCACACATGGTTGCTATGAGTCAGCTTCATTTTTGTTTTTTTTCTTAGTGCTGGGCACACAGTGATTAATATACCTCATTCCATCTGCCTCACGGAGAAGACAACATTGCACATATAAGTAAGAAATGATCCAACAGAGACTGAATTGGAATAAAAATGAAGTAGGCACTAGGGCAGAGGGTGACCTGGGTCCAGTTTAAATTGGGTGGCAAGAAGATCTTCTCTGACGTGGTGACATTTAAGCTGAGACTCAGAATATGAAGGAGAGCCAGCTATGCAAAGACCAACAGGGAAAGCACCCACAGCAGTAATGCAGACACCTGGCTTGAGGATGTGGTTTGTGGTTTAGAAAGTCGGAAAAAGGTCCAGTCTAGGGGAACACAATAAATCAGAGGGCACAAAATGAGAGATGTGGGCTGGGAGGTCAACAGACTCAGATCATAGAAAACCTTGGGGGCTCAGAGGTTCAGATTTTACTTGAGTGGGAAGAAATATAAGTGGAAGGTCTTAGACAGTGGAGGGCATGGCATGCTTTCTGCTTTTAAAAGATCACTGTAAAACTCCACAATAAGAGGACAAAAACACAGTGGAAAATGGGAATTTATAGATATTTATTTCAAGAAGATATGAAAATGATTAATAAGTACATGAAAAGATTCTCAACATCATTTTCATTATGAAAATGCAAATTAAACTACAAGATACCATGCTATATATATTTTATATATAATAAAAAATAACCAGTTGGAAAGGATGTTGGAGAGGACATGAAGAAATTGGAACATTTGTTCATTTAAAGCTCATGCATGGAAAAGGGCCGGAGTTCCCAGTGACAATTCAGATTGATTCAACTTGTGTTAGTCCAGGTAGACTAGAGAAACAAATCCATAGAAACTCATGTGTATAAGAGAGAGTTTTATATTAAGGGTAATTGTACATTAAGAAAACATCTCAGCCCAGTACAGATCAAGTCCATACATCCAATATTAGCCCTTATGTATGATACCAATTTATAAAGCCCTCTTCTGACTCATGAAACACATGCAATGACACGAATGCAGGAAGATCACAGGCCAGTGGGTGGGAAGTCTTGTAAATCCAGTGGCGGTGTAAGCATCTCAGTGCTGGCAGGGGTCCCTACGTGGCTTCTCCACCACCCAGGGCTGCATCAGGATAGGTCCATGTGGCTTCTCCTCAGGGATGTCTTGCAGGGAGTCAGCATTGACAGCAGAGAGTCTCCAAGGGAGTGAGTAAAATGAAAATAGTGTCTCCCTCCTCCAAGAAGGAATATCAGATTTCCTAGAATTCTCAGAAGGCCATGCCCACACAGAGCCCTCATTGGCTATGATCTGATTGACAGACTAGACTCCACCCCTTCACTCTTAATCCTCTTACATCCCAAATTGACACCAGATTATGCAACTATCACACAACTGAACCTAACTTTAGGCCCTAGCATCAGCTGCTTCTTATGTATTTTCTCATTTGAAACTCGTGACTTGAAAATAATATATAGGTCTGTTGTAGGTAAAATGGTACAGCTGCTGTAGAAAAGAGCAATTCTACTTTCTGCAACGTCACCTTCCTGCTTGCTGGGACTCTGCCACAGACCCTGAGAGCTGCCAGTGCCCTGCTGTGCTTTCACCAGCTGTGGATTCACATGACTGCAGCCAACTGGCCTTCCTGTTTCCAGGTTCATCATCCTGCTTCACTGGCATGTGGCTGTGTGAGTTTGAACAGGAATTTATGGACTAGCATTGGACTTAGAGACTTCTTTTGAAGAGGGGCTTATGGAATAGAGTTGGATTGGGCTAGGATGACATTGATACAAAGTTCTTTCTTATATATAGATGAGTGTACTGGATTTGTTTTTCTAGACAACCTGACATAACACAGAGGTAAGGAAAAAATTGGAAAATAAATAGTAGTAGTGGTGGTACAATGTGTTGAATATAATGAATGTCACTATTGGACACTTGAAACGGATTAAACTGGCAATTTTAATGTTATGGGTTGTGTACTTTTTTTGAAAAATAAGTGGGTAGGGAGATTGATGCATGGATGGATAGATGGGTAGACAAGAATGTAGGGCAGATTGATGGATGTGTGGGTGGATTAATGGGGGAGTTTATGAATTATTTGATTTTTAATTCATATTCATTTACCATTTTATAATTTACTAATTTTGGATGGTGGATTAATTAGCTCATTATTTTTACTCTTCTCTTCTTTTCCTTTCCTACCCCTACTCTTTGACTTCCCAATTTTCAAAGTCTCCTTATTTTGATGTGAAAAACATTTTTCTTGATTTTTTATCTTATAATAGTGATCTCATACAGTGTCTTTATGAAAATGACTAACTTTTCTAAGCATAATGTCTTCCAAATTCACCCATTTTATGTGATGTTTGACAGTTTCATTTTTTAGGGATGCATAATATTCCTTTGTATTATGTACAGGGTTTACTTATGTATTCATTCTTTCACACATAGAAATTTTGTTTCCATCTTTTTACTATTTTATTTATGTGATGTTTTTGCTATTTTTTCATCTTTCTGCTATTTCTGTCTTTTCACAATTTTGCTTCCATATTTTTGCTATTGCAAAACATTGCAGTATATAGTGCTACAATAGTAGTGCCATAATAGATAGTACTACAATAAAGGATAGTGCTAGGGTTGTGTATTTTTCATGGTAAAAAGAAAAAACAAAAACCTAAGAAACATGCTGCGTTGTTCATGTGGATGCAAGAAAAGGGGTTGATAATTAAAGAATAAGGTTGGCAGACTGGCTAGACCAGAGGAGGTACACTGGTACAGATAGGAACTGAAAATACAGGGAATCCAGGACGGATGAGCCCTATAGGACCAGTGGTGT
>NW_022111362.1:3409370-3417678 GCF_000313985.2 Echinops telfairi
GATCAAGTCCATATGTCCAATATAAGCCTGTACGTCCAATACTAGTTCATAAATTCCTCTTTAGACTCATGCAGCCATGCAATAATGCTGAATGGTGGAAGATCACAGGCCAGTGTGTGGAAAGTCTTGTGGAGCCAGTGGCGGTAGAAGCATCTCAATGTTGGCAGGGGTCTCCACGTGGCTTCTCTAGCCCCCAGGGCTCTAGCATAGCTCCATGTCTCTTGTCTGCAGGAATGTCTTTTAGGGAGTGAGTGTGTCTTCCACCTCCAATGAGCTATTTCTCTCCTTAGTGCCTCCAAAAGAAGTCCTCAGGTTGTGACCCGATTGACAGGCTAAACTCCACATCTTCACTCTTAAATCTCAAATTGACAATAGATAATGTAACTACCACACCTGGTGACCTACTTCTGGAAAATTAGCCATACAAAACCCAATAGAACACTGTTCTGTAACATATATGGAGTTGCTATGAGTTGGAACCAACTCAATGACAACTGGTACTGGTAAATTTAGAAAGGCATTTTCCACCAAAGAATTGGATGTCCTATCTTGGATCCATCTTCCTCATCATCATTCTGATTCCGCTGATGTGGTCAAGAGGTCCTGATTGTACTTAGCCACTGACCAAGTCAGGTTAAACCTCCAAGAATGGTTTAGAACATAAAACTTGAGAGATGAAAACAGGACCCAGATTTAGGGGAAGTCTGTTATGCTGGATTTTCTGTAAGTTGCAGTTTACCTAGATTTGGAAAACAAGATATAGAGTTGCCAGCCTCAACTGTATTCCTTAAAGTTCATGCTTTCTTCATGGGATTTCAAGAGTACCCAGTTACAGTTCAGACTAATCCTAGCTCTAGGCTCTAACAGGAGCTTCCTTTATATTTTTGCATTTGGAAATCATGATTTGAAAATAAAATATGAGGGGGTTTCAAAAAGTTCATGAAAAAATGAATGAAAAGGTAATAGGGTTTTTCCAAGAACATTTTGAATCCCCTTTCTATATGTATGTTGTGGGTAAAGAACAAATAGCTAATGATATTAGAGACTTCATTAGGCAATGACATGATCTGACACTGTCCTTGGTTCTGCTTTGTATAACTGTATGAACTACAACAAATGTCCATTATCTTTTGAACCAAGTTTCCTCAACTGTTACTAGAAGTCATCACTCCAATATTATGGGTTGAATTGTGTCTTTATCACATCAAAGTGATTTGGAAGTTCTGTTATGATATAATCATCATCATGATTGTATCGTGTAATCATGATCTGATGTGATTAGCCTATCAGTGTGAAGGGGCTTTGGGTTGGATCCAACACCCTTATACAAATCGCACCACTGGTCTGATGAAAAGGGAATTTCCATGGGATGTGGCCCTTTCTCTTACAAGAGATAAAAGTAGGGAGAAGAGAGTAGGAGTGTAGTAGTGATGGTGGTAGTGGTGGTAGTGGGATCCTCACTACCACCACACACACACAAAAACTGGGAGCCCAATGTATTCTTTGGATACCCTTAGTGCAGGGTCAATGCACTAAAAATCTCCTAGACTCAGGGGAAAATTGATGCCAAGACTCGTGGAGATACACACGGAGGTCTATAAGGGATGCCAAGTCTACAGATGTTGGAAGGAGACAAAGACCTCCCATAGCCAACATGGAGAGGAAACCTTTCCCTAGAATTGGCACTCTGAATGCAGACTTCTATCCACTTGAGATTTTTGGTGATAGCATGGGATAACTAAGACAGAATTTGGTACCAGGAGTGGGGTGCTGCTCTAACAAATACCTGAAATATGGAAGTGGTTTTGGAATTGACTAATGGGCAGAGGTTGGAACAGTCTTAATATCTAGTAGTAAAAGCATAGATTGCCTTGAAAAGACTGTTGGTGGAATCATAGACATCAAAGGAAAATTTTGAGAGGGTTCAGAAGGAAGTGAGGAGGGTTGTAACTCTAGAGACAGCATAGATAGTGAAAAGCAGTGATAGAGAAGTGGTGGCAGCAGAACCAGGAGACTAGTGCGAGGTGACATGGGAGTTAACTAACACAGTTGTGTGCCTTCAGGCAGGAGGCTTACTGGTGGTGTTGGATGTCCCAAGAACTTATCAGTAGAGTTAAAAATATTTGTAATACTTGCCTGAGCAGCACAATACTGGGCTGACTCAAGGGGCTAAGGAACCAGGAAGGAGAAGCTGAAGAGTCAAGGAGAGTGAAAAGTAGAGCTACTTTGTTCTCAAAGGGTAGGATTATGACCTTTGAGATTTCAAAGGGTAGAACGATTGGCGTACTGGGTCATTATCCATCCAAGGTTTAAAAAAATCAGAGCTTCACTGGTTTTGGAATATGGGTCTTCAGTTCATGAGTTATGAAGGGATGGGACCAGAGCTACCCAAAGTTGAAAGATCTGTAAGAGACCTCAAGCTCACAGATACAGATGAGGCAAGGACTTTTACTCAAAGTCAACAAAGCTGGCACCCTACAGACTTATACTCCCAACCTGTGAGAGTGAGATAATAACTGTTTGTTAAAGCCACCTACTTGTGATATTTCATCAGGAGACAAACAAGACAAGGGGTCTTTTTTTTATTTTCGAGGATTGCTATGAAATCAAAGCCCTGTTATTCCTGACTATAGATGAATCAACAAATGGTTCCTTGTTTTTACACCATGAACTTCTTGAAATTCCCTTGTATGCACTTTTCTTAGAATGCTGATGGTGGTGGTGGTGGTGGTGGTATGTGTGTGCATGTGTTTGTGTGATTTTGTGAATTTAACAGAAGAATCTACTTCACTTTGTGAAGGGATTTACCTGTTTATTTCATAACAGAATTGTGTTTGTTTATTATATCCATGGTCCTAAAAAGCTTAAGTAATTTGTGCAAGAAAATTCAGCTAATAATAAAGTGCTAGTTCTCAAAGCACCTGAATTGAAAACTCAATTATTCTGCCATACTCTCTCTCAATCTGTGGACAGGAGTGTATGATCATACATGTGTGAGTGTATGGAGGTGCATTAGTTCGTGTGTGTATGTGAGAATATATGTGTGCATGTGTGAGTGTAGAGGGATGTATATGTGTGTGGGTTAGTGTATCGGTGTGATTGTGGGAATGAATATGAGGGGTGGTGAAAGCTAAAGAATAAAATCTAAGCAGTGAGTTGACTATAAAGAAAGACTAAGCAAAAACCATGTGCTAGACCATTAGGACCCAATGGTACCTAACAATAAAGAGCAAGCTATGGCCAAACATAGCTGTACCTTTTATTTTTTTTGAAGGACCAGTAATACCTTGATTAGAGCCTATGGGGCTTAAAGGTAAATTAAATTAAACTTGAATTTTCATTTCCCTCGAGTATCTACTCTGCTGCAAACCCTATGCCCTCTGATATACCATGGTGTCTTTCCCATGGGCACCACGCGCAGCTAGAGGACTTGTAGTCATTCTTATTTTCAACAACAGACACAGGAAAGGACTGGCATTGTCTTTTCCTTCTTTGTGGTTTTCAAGTCTCTGTTTCTGCTTGGAGGATGCAGGAAGGACCTTAAAGACATCATTTTCTAAAAAGTCATTAATCAGCATGCTAAAAGTTACCCATTTAACCACCATCTAGACTTAATAATTGATTATCCTTTGAAACCAACAAGTCAATATATCACACATTTATCACTTGGCTTGTATTATAACTATGGCTATATTTACTAATAAAACAGGAATGATTTTCTGAGCCCTTCTACAGCCAATGATGGGGCTTTAGCTTTGGTTGGTTCTACAACAATCCTCAAGAAAGAACTCCTGTCTTAGTAATTCCATATTGCTATCACCGAAATATCCTAAGTGGATGACCTCATAAACAAAAATCTATTCTCTGACAGTTTCGTAGGTTGGAAGTCTGTGACATGTGAGAGGGCCTACCAATCCCCTTACCAATGGTGGACTGATCACACTAGATCAGATAATGGGAGTGATTACATCATCATATTACTGGCAAACCACTGAGAACTCTGGCTGTGGGGGAGGCACAATTTAATCCATAATATGGGAGTGATTACTTCTATTAACAGTTGAGGAAACTTTGAGTTCAAGAGGATAGTGTGCATTTGTTTCAGTTCATACAAGGCAGAATTAAAGTAGGTATCAGGTCATGTTTTTGCCCAGTGATGACCCTCGAACATTACTAGATGCTTTGTTTTCCCCTCAAACATACATATATAAAGGGGCCTCAAAAACTGTGGAAAAATCCCATTATCTTTTCATTCAATTAAAAAAAAGTTGCCATCTTCCCAACATGATCGCTGCAGACAAATGTGTGCATAAGCAAATGTGGTGAAGAAAACTGATGGTATCAAAAGATATAGTGTCTGGGGTCTTAAAGACTTGAAGGTAAACAAGCGGCCATCTAACTCAGAATCAACAAAGCCCACATGGATGAAGCATACCAGCCTGTGTGATCATGAGGTGTCGAAGGGATCAAGTATCAGGCATCAAAGAACAAAAAATTGTATCATTGTGAATGAGGGGGAGTGCAGATTGGGGGCCCAAAGTCTATCTGTAGGCAACTGTACACCCCCTCACAGAAGTGTCGCGGAGAGGAGACAGGCCAGTCAGGGTGCAGGGTAGCAACGATGAAACATACAACTTTCCTCTAGTTCTTTAATGCTTCCTCGCCCCCATTATCATGATTCCAAATCTACCTTACAAATCTGGTGCTTTGGGGTATACAAACACACCTGGGACGTGATCTCTGCGTTCAGGGATTAGGAAGTGTGAGCAGAGGGTGTCAATAGCAAAATCTATTGGCTTAGGACAGTGACTTGTGCCTTGTCATCATTTCCCCCCCACCAACTTTAGAACATTTTCTTTCTCTTTTTGAAAATTTTTATTTTATTTAAATCATTTTATTAGGGGCTCTTACAACTCTTATCACAATCCATACATACAGCAATAATGTAAAGCACATCTGTACATTCATTGCCCTCATCCTTGTCATCATTTGCCTTGGGTCTGAGGTGAGTGTCTGAGCTATAGGCAGGAGGAATGTTGGTATTCTCTCAGGAATTGTTAGGTGCCATCAAGTTGGTTTCAACCCTACATACAACAAGGCAAAACACTGCCCAGTCCTACACCATCCTCAGATTGCTGTTGTGCTTGAGCCCACTGTTACAGCCATATTGTCAAGGGTCTTCCTCTTGTTTTGCTGACTCTCTCCTTGGCCAAGTATGATGTCTTTGACCAAGAACTGGTCCCTCTCCTGATAACATGCCCAAAATATATGAAATGAAATCGTGTCATTATCACTTCTAAGGTACATTCTAGCTGTGCCTTCTCCAAGACTAGTGAGGGACAACATCCCCAACAGAAGTTCAGTGGGATGGCTTGGGGCCTGCCTTTGGAGCATACCAGTTCTTGTCCCATAGAGAAGATTTCAGTTTCCCTAACTATGAAATAGGAACCATGGTAGGATTTTATGTTTTCATGAAAATAAAGTAATACACCAAGATAAAAGTGTGTTATAAATTGTGAAGCGTGTCATGTTGTCCTGGCAATTTTTTAAAGCTGGAGTCTGAGAATGATATTTCCCAAGAGACTCCTTGTGGTTTGGAGCCCTGGAAAAAGTGTTTTGTTTTTTTTAACTCCATATGTGCATTGTTTTAATATTCTAAAAGAGGAGCTCATCTAGGCGGGTTTTGTGGATTGAATTGTGTCCCATTCCTCAAATATGCTGAAGGTCTAGCCCTTTTACCTGTGAATGTGACCTTATTAGGAAATAAGATCTTTGAAGATGTTTCCAGTTAAGTTCACATGAGATCATTCTGGAGTGAGGTGGTCCATAATCCAATATGACTGCTGCCTTTATAAGAAGAGGAAGAGAGACAAAGAAATGAGGAGACAGAGAAGAAAGACTTCCATGTAGAAATAGAACCAGAGATGTGGAGTCATGCACCTTTCAGTCAGGAACACCAAGAATACCTGGCTGTAATTTGAAGCCAGGAGGGAGCTATGGGACAGACAATTTTTCCGAGTCCTCAGATTCATCAATAGAGCTGATACCCTGAGGTCATGCTACCAGCTTCTAGCAAAATTTATTATCTAAAAATATGAGACATTTGGTTATGACCACTCTTGGAAACAGAGGGAGCAAGGGACGTACCTTTGGATGAGACCTGGGTCTCCTCATCAGGGCTGCTGCAACCCAGCTTGATAATCTTAGATTAAACCAAAAAACAAACCAGTAACTATCAGATTGTTCCTGGCTCATAGAAATACTGAAGAGCAGAGTACAGCTGGGAATCTTTTTGGAACCAGATGGCCATCTTTTTCTCTCTCAGTGTACCTGAGAGATTTGAAATGCTTACCTTTCTTTTCACAGGTGAGCATTTAACTCCTGTGCCACCAGGGCTCCTCAGATTCAGGCCAGTCCCCACCAATTCTTAGGTTATGGTTACCTCATTTGTAAAATGAGATAAAGTGAAGAAAGCCATGGCAGAGTCAGTTAAGGGCTGAAGTGCTGAGCGAGGAGGCCTGTGGTCAAGTCCCAATGTTGCCACATATTGAGTATAGTAATTACTGAAGCTCTGTACCCCAAGCCCCCTGCATCTTTAAAATAGGACAATAAAAGCACCTCTTCTCAGCAGTTGCTGACAGGATCAAGTGAGTCAATTCCTGAGCATTTCTAGGATGCACTCTAGCAATAAGCAAATCCTGACATGGATACTCTTCACTAATTGTGGCGTTGGCACTGATTGCCTCTCACTCCGACATTCTTTGTTTTTAGGGGGGAGCAGACAAAGTAACCAGAGTGGATGAACACTGCCTCTAAAGCACCCAGGGGTGTGGCACAGTGAGGTGATCATCTCTATTTGTTTATACACTCGGTATTAAGTAAAGTGACCCCTGTGACTGGATAGAGTCCTAACCAAATTATTCATCTTGGGAAAACATTGAACTTGGGTTTATTTTTCTTATTTCTGCCTCCTAGAAAACCCGAGACCCCTTATTTCCCTCCAAAGCAGCTTGTCAGTGGTTAGCACTTAGTAAGCGCTCAGCATTAGGGTAGGTAATGGCACCCAGCTGCCAGGGGTGCAGACTTGAGGGGCCAGGGAGGGTCACTGAGGGGTACTTTATCAGTTTCTGTGCTGCATCATCATTTACCAGTGTGCACACAGAAGCTATTAAGTGCTTTATTCTATTTTGCCCATGAGGGTGCCTCCCTAAGAGGTATTGATTTTTGACATCAAAATCAACTGTAAGTAACTCGCTGTATTATTTGCTCCCCAGTTGTGTCCTGGTAGGTAAAGTCAGTGATTTTGGCCATCAGACACATGTGCAGCCAAACTAGGTGGTAATAAACTTGCTGCCGTGGTTGCTAACATCATCCTCATGGAGACTCCCCTCTCCGGAATGGCCTTGGCATTCCCTGCATGTTTCTGCCTGTTGTGATTGCTGGCTCTCCAGATGGCACTCATTCTAGTTCACTGCCTTTGGATGGCTTGTGACAGAAAAGGCTGGGCTCACTTGAAGGAAGTCAGGTTGAGGTTGAGATGCAGAGAGAGACTGTTCTGGCCGGGGAGAGCAGAAATAAGTACTAGATAGAGGTTCTACAACCAGGGCCATAGGTCATGTTTATCACTGTAGCTCATCATGCAGAGTACTCACGTCTGCAAAGTGAGGTTTGAACAACTACTCTTTCTGAACGGAGAAAAGAAGACTGACACCTTTTTTGCACATTCACTGAGGTTCTCATCTTGAATTAGAGATTTTGTAGAGAGGATTGGGGTCAGGAACCCAGGAAAGCAACTCACCTTGGGCATTTGAGCTGCCAGCTCAGATGGAACCCGTCCCTGGTCATGGTTGAACCTGCTTATTTTACAGATGGGAAAAGTGAAGCCCAGGGAAGGTAAGTTACAATGGTTCTTCATTTTTCTTGTCTGAACCTCTGTTAAATCATTTATTTATTTATTTAACCAGTGGATACTGTGATAGTTACATAATCGCTTGTCAACTTGAGACTTAAGAGTGAATGGGGTAGAGTTTAGCCTGTCAATCAGGTCTCAGCTTGATGACCTCAGTTGGAGGCACTAAGGAGGTATATAACTTGCTGGAGGTGGGACACACACTCATTCCCTATGAGACATTCTTGCTGACATGACACATGGAATTATGCTAGAGCCCTGGAGCTGGAGGAGCCACGTGGAGACCCCTGCCAGCATTGAGTTGTTTCTACTACCACTGGATCCACAAAACTTTCTACCCCTGGCCTGTGATCTTCCTGCATTTGGCATCATTGCATGTGTTTGCGTGAGTCTGAAGAG
>NW_022111362.1:3418564-3419675 GCF_000313985.2 Echinops telfairi
AAAAACCGCGATAGTGTGAAGCCGCGGAAGTCGAAGCGCGAAGTGGCGAGGGTTCACTGTACCAGAAATATGTTTGCTTGTGTTTTATTGACTATACCAAGGCATTCAAAATTGTGCATCATAAAAAACCATGAATATCTTTGAAAGGAAAGGGAATTCTAGAACACCTGAGTGTGCTCATGCTGAACTTGTACATGATCAAGAGGCCGTTGTTCAAACAAAACAAGAGCAGGCTGCTCGGCTTAAAATCAGAAAAGGAGTGAGTTGTATCCTTTTGTCATACTTATTCCATTTGTATATTGAGCAAATCATCCAAGAAACAGGACTATATGTAGAAGAATGTGGCTTCAGGATTGAGGGAAGTTTAACAAATTGAGGATATGCAGATGACATAACCTGGTTTGCTAAAAGTGAGGAGGACTTGAAGTAATCGCTGGTGAAAATCAAGGATTGTAGCCTTCGGTACGGGTTACAATGCAATATATAGAACACAAAACTCCTCACAACTGAACCATTAGGCAACATCTTGATAAATGGAGACAAGTTTGAAGTTGTCAAGGATTTTGTCTTACTTTGATCCACAGTCAATGCTCATGGAAGCAACAGTCAAGAGATCACAATATGCATTGCATTAGGTAAATCTGTTGCACAAGACCTCTTTAGAGTATTGCCAAGTAAGGATGTTACTTTGAGAATGAAGGTGCTCCTGACCTAATCCATGGCATATTCAATTCTCTCATATGCATGTGAAAGTTGGAATTGGTGTGTTTGAATTGTGGTGCTGGTGAAGATTATTGAAATTACCATGGCCAGCTAAAAGAATAAACAAATCTGTCTTGGAAGAAGTATGGCCAGAGTGCTCCTTAGAGGCAAGGATGGTGAGACTTCATCTTAACAATCTTTGGACATGTTGTCAGAAGAGACCAATCCTTGGAGAAGGACATCATGCTAAAGTAGAAGGGCAGTGAAAGAGAGGAAGGCCCTCAGTGTGATGGATTGACACAGTGGCTGTAACGATGGGCTCAGCATATGGGTAATTGTGAGGATGTCAAAGGACCGGGCATTGTTTTGTTTTGTTGTACATAGGGCCACTATGGGTTGGAATGGACTC
>NW_022111362.1:3428593-3429621 GCF_000313985.2 Echinops telfairi
AAAAAACATTGAAAAATACAACAGATTTGAATGGTTCATAAGATCAGATGATAGGGTGCTGAATTTTAACCTAACTGCATCTGGAACAATCAACTTTTCAATGCATTCTGCATGATAGCAGGGCTATTCAAATCCCTGGTCCATGGTCACAGGGATTCACCAGGGACTTAATCCATATGTATTTTCCTTTCACTACAAACAAACAAACAAACAAAAAAACTGAACAACTTTAAAATGGGTCAAAAGGGGGACCAAATAAGATATTACATTTTAACCTAACAGTGTGTTTGGCATAATTGATTTGGCAATGCTTTCTTTCTGATGGCAGGGCTATTCACATCCCTCATCTATGATGAGAAGAGATTCACTGGAGGCCTAATCCATGTGTAGATCTTTCAAATGTATTTGGAGCTTCCAATGTCATCCACAGCCTCCTACGAACTAGTCCTGCTTTCTTTATGATTGAGGTTTTTCTATGTAATTGTTATTGTTGCCGTTGTTTTTCTGTTCTTCCTTTGTGTGTTTTGTATGGTTTTCTAGATATGAAATGCAGGACATGTAGATTTTTTGAGAGTAACTGGACTGATAATGGACTAGAGACCTGGCAGGGAAGGATGAAGAGAAATGGGCAGCTATAATAACAATGAGTATGAGAAGAAAATGTTATGAAGTTGTTTGTGGTGATGATTATACAAATTTTTCTAATATGATTAAATGATTAAATTGTATGATATGGGAAGAATATTCAAACAAATTATTTTTTTAAAGAAGCCAGAGTATACACTGTACACAACTTTATATTATGAAAGCAAACAGTAGTGACAAGATAGCATGCCAGTGGTTTTCTGGAGAGGGAGGAGGGAAGAATTGCAAAGGGACACAAGGAAATTTTGGAGGGTGATGGATATATTATTGTGGTGGTGGTTTCATGGTATATGCATATATTAAAACATAAAACTGTGCACCTCAATATGCCGGTATGCATCAGGGAACCAGTGGAGTGGTATGAGGGGCTGGTCCCAATCCCA
>NW_022111362.1:3432149-3438561 GCF_000313985.2 Echinops telfairi
TCTGGGCTCTAGCTGAAGAGCTACCTACTCCCTAGTTTTACAGCGAGTATCAATTTCCCCAGGCTGACACCTTAAAGGGGACATAATCACAGACACAAGGAGATTCCCATACCACAGCTCCCTGTGCTGTTAGCTGCATTGAGCTCATATCCTGGATAGCAGGATGGGCAGGTAGCCATAGATTTGGAGTAGAAGAAAAAGCAGGAAATTACCTGAGCCTGGTCATGGTGTGGCAGAAAATAAGCAGATAGTCATAGTTCAGGGGGAAAATTCAGTTCCAATTGGAGAAGAAAACAAGAAGCTGGATCTCCCCCTCTGGGGGTCAGCGTGACAGCCCCCAAATCAGGGCACCTCATAAGTGCAATATAAATAAAGAGAGAGAGAAAACACTATTTTCATGGTAAAAACTACAAATCTCAGGCTCATTGTTCAATTCCAAGTCATCCATAGAAGGAGTCCATTAACATACATTTTCATAATAAGGAAGCCCATGCTAAGGAATGCCAGAAGCTAGCTATAGTGCCTGGAAGCTTTCAGCACAATAAAGACCCTCTGGATCAAGTCTCAGTTTCTAACAGCACAGACCCAGGGCCCAGAGCCAAAGAGCCGACTTAATTTAATTCTATTTTAGCTGGCCAGGGAAGACAAACAAACAAAAAGCCCCTGACATATTAGGGCACCAGCAGTGTAGATAGGACAAGAAGTCCTGCTTGCCTCTCAGTGATTCTGCACATAGTTGGGGAGGTCTTGTCTGTCCTGGGGCCCTACTTGGGGCTGGGGAACCCCCCACCCACCACTACTGTAGTGCTACCTACAGCACAAGGCAGGTATACCAGTGAAATCCACTGCTCAATATCACTGTGCGAACTGCTGCCTGGCCTCTGCTGTGATCTTGCCTTGGAAGGTAATCCCACCCAGCATGCGTGGGACCCTACATCAAGTTGGCACATCACCCCACTACCTTGAGGCAGAGTTGGAACTCCTCCAGCCCCATGGTGAGGCAATCAAACCTCAGTTATCTCCTTACTTACCACTCTATTTCTTCTCTCTTTATTCGCATGCCCTTCGCAGTCTCAAAGGGACTAGTTTTTTTCATTCTTTTTTTCCTGCTTTTTCTCTCTTTTCCCTCTTCTCTCCCTTTCTTTACTATTACATGCCACTGTTGGCCCCCAGGCCACCACATTCCGCCTAGGGCAACTCAACCCAAATAGCAGGAGGAACTCCAGCCTGCCTTCTGTGGGAGTACTGCACACCACACAAGGCATCTGTGACAGTACTCTACAGTGCTCTGCGCTGCTGAGGAAACCTCCATCGGGTCTCTAATGTGATCTTGCCAACTAGGGAAATTCTGCCCAGCACCACTGGGACCTTGCACTAAAAGGGCACACCAACCTGGGATCTTGTGGCAGGGTTTAAACCCCTCTGGCCACACATTCAGGCAATCAGGGACCAGCTATCTCTTTATTCTTTATTTTTTCATTCTCTCTTTCTTCTCTCTTTACCATCACAGTCAATATTAGTGAGCACAGTTGTGTTTTCACCCCTGCTTTCTCTTTCTTTATTTCTTCTCTCTTTCTTTTTTCTCTTCTCTCTCTGCTTTATGATTCTCTCCTCTCCCTCTGTTTCCTTCCACATGCCATTGCTGGTTTCCAGACCCCTACCTTCTGCCTAGGGCAACTCCGCCCACCCAGTGGGGAGAGCTACAGCCTGCCACCTGTGACAGTGCTGCACACGGCACAAAACAGTGCTATGTACACACAGCATGGCATGGGGCTCAGCTATCTTTTCATCCATTTTTTTCTTTTCTCATCTTTGCTTTTTTCTTTTGTTCTTCTTTCACGTTTTTATGTTCTCCTCTTCTTCCTTCTCTTCTCTCTTTCCTGCATCAGTCTCAGCAGATTCAGTTTTCCTTTTGATTGTTTTCTCTTTTTTGACTGGTTTTTTTTTTTTGTTTTGTCTTTGAATTTTTGGGAATGGGTGTTAGTTTGCTTGGTATTTCTGCTCCTATCTTTGTTTTCTCCTTTCTCTCTTTTTCTTCTCTTTTCTCTCATTCCTCTCTTTTTCTTCTATTATCGCTCTCTTTCCTTTCGCAAGCCACTATCGGCCTCCAGACCACTCACCTCTGCCTAGGGAAACTCTGAAGGCCCATTTGGGGTGGGGGGATCCTGCTTGCATTTGTTGGCTTTACATGCAGCTGGGGAAATCATGCCAGTCCTCTTCCATACACCAAGTGGATGGGGGTTCTCCCCTTCAAACAGCTGGGGGTATACCAGCCTAAACTGTGAGACACTACAGGTGACTGGGGGAACCCCTGCTCACCGCTGGTGGTGCTCCACACTGCTGCGGGAATAACCACCCAACCTCCACTGCCATCTCTTTGACTAGGGCAATTCCACCTGCCAGATACAGTTCTCTACACCAAGGTGGGTACACACACATGCCCTGAGTGGCACTCCAGTAGCAGAGGGAAACACCACACACAACCCAAGGTGCTCCAAGCACCATGAGACAAACCACTAAGGCTTACTTAGAGATCAGCCAGCCCACCATTCTCGTGGGCCCACAACAACCCTACCATCATACTATGAGAGGACTATCCAAACCACATTCCAAATAATGGAATACTGGTCGGCTAGGGTAAGAGTGAAACCACAGGAAGATACAGCGGTAGCCTAACCCCCCAGTGCATATACCTGAAGGTAGTTCATAGACACACTCATATGAGTCTCCCAAGAGAGAGTCTAGTGCTCTTTGACTCTGAGAGATGGCTCCAGGCTGCTCTAAAACAACACGGAAACAGCAACCAGCCCCAACAGCCTCAATGAAAAAAGCAGGAGAAGCAGAAGATAATGCGGAAGTAGTCATGAACTTAACAACATGCATAGAAGAAGCATATATTGACCTACCACAGAAAGAAATTTTCAGAATGATGCTTGGAGTCATATAGGATATGAGGAAGCAATACAGAAAAAGGATGAAATGATAGAGAATATAAAGGTAATGCATTAAAGGGAAATACAAGACTTAAGGGATGAAATAACAAAATCCAGTGGCAAATTGACAAACTTAGTCAACAGATTTGAAGAGGCAGAGAAATGCATCAGAGACCTAGAGGATAACCAAGCAGACCTCAGCAAACTGGAAAAGCAGCCAAATAAGACAAGCAGAGAAGCTGAAGAAAACTTTAGCGCCATATCTGATGCTATCAATAGGAACCTTATTAGAATAATTGGACTACAGGAACAAGATTCAACAAAGAAGTCAACAGCAAAAATAGTGAGGGAATTCTTAGAGGAAAACTGCCCCAGAAGAAATCATCAAGACATATAATTGTCAAATTATCCAACTATGAGGAAAAGGAGAAGATCATAAGAGCAGCTAGGGAAAATCAAATAGTCACATATAAAGTACCCAAATAAGAGTATGTTCAGACCTATCAGCAGGCACAATAAAGAAGAGGGAATGGAGTAACATATTCCAAAAACTGAAGGAAAATAACGCAAACCCAAGAATATTATACCCGGCCAAATTATCTATTAAGATAGATGGAGAAGTAAGAGTCTTCCCAGACAAGGAAAACCTCAAAGAATACATAAGAAAAAACTCATTCCTATAATCCCTTGCCAATTCAGTAGAGGCAGAAGATCAACACTCACCTATGGCAAATAAGAGATCATTACATAGAACAATGCCACCATTGTTGTGACGGAGAGAAAACAACCACCAAAACAGCATTGGCTCAATAGTGGAAAGAATGAACCATAAACACACATAACACAAATGTATAAGATAGGTAGGTAGGAAAAGACCCAACACAAAAGGTATGATATCACAGAGTCCATAGATGCATGTAATAACACTGATATCAATGGCCTGAACTCAGGCATTAAAAGGCAGAGGCTAACAGACTGGATCAGGAAACATAACCCATTGATCTGCTGCCTACAGGAGACACATCTCAAGCTTGCAGACAAAAACAGGTTGAGAATTAAAGGGTGGAGAAAAATATACCAACTAAATGGAAATGCAAAAAGAGCAGGGGTAGCAATCTTTAATTCCTAAAAAATTGATCTCATGGTACAAGCCATAACAGGAGACAAGGAGGGGCACATATAATGCTCAAGGGAACAGTAGACAACAAACCAGTGAGCATAGTAAATCTACCTGCACCCAACAAGGGACCTGCAAAACTCATAAATCAAACAGTCTAAAAGATGAGAAAAGAAATCACAGACTCAACAATTATAGTAGGTGACTTTAATACATCACGCTGTGAAAAAGACAGATTACTGGGAAAGAAACTCAGCAAGGAGGCTACAGATCTAAACAGCACAATTGGATGATTTGACCTGATAGATATTTTCAGATGTTTCCACCCAAATTAAAAAAAAATCACATTCTTTTCAAGCCAACATGGCACATAATTGAAGATAGACCACATGCTGGGACACAAGTTGAACTTGAGTAAATTCAGCACATAGAGATTATACAGATTTCTCTCTCAAATCACTGTACCATAAGGCTTCAAGTCAACAGAATGATGGTGAAGAAAACCAGGCCAAACAATTGGAGGATCAATAATTCTCTACTGCAAAAGGAGTGCGTATTGGCCCAGATCACAGATGAAATCAGGAAGTTTCTAGAAACCAATCTGAATGAAAATACGACGTACAAAAACCTTTGAGATACAGTAAAGGCATTTATCAGAGGAAGGTTGGTAGCAATAAATGCACACATGAAAAAAGAAGAGAGACTTGTGGTAAGAGATATGCTGGCACAAAACTTATACCAATTAGAGCAGAGTCAGCAGAACAATCCTACTAATAGCAAAAGGATAGAAATAATAAAAATCAGAGCTGAGACAGAGGAGAGGGAAGACAAGAAAACTATGGAAAAATTAATGCAGCTTAAAAGTTGGTTCTTTGAAAGGATTAACAGAATTGATAGAACGCTGGCAAATGTAACCAAAGAAAGGATGAAACAATCGACAATTGCAAGGATGAGGGATGAAATGGGACATTACAACGGACCCTAATGAAACCAATAGGATAATTACACAGTACTATGAAGGCCTATACTCTAACGAATTCAACAACTTTGAAGACATGGACAAATACTCAGAAACACAATCCCTCCCTAGACTATACCAGATGAATGTCAAGAACCTTAACAGACCCATAGCAATGGAAGAAATAGACAAGGTTATTAAGGAATTGCCAATAAAAGATCCCCTGAACCAGATGGCTTCACAGGAGAATTCTACCAAGCATTCAGCGAAGAGCTGACACCAATCCTACACAAAATCTTCCAGAACATAGAAAAAGATGGAAAACTCCCAAACTCTTTTTTTGAGCTAGCATAACTCTGATATCTAAAGCCGGCAAGGATCCCACACGAATTGAGAACTACAGACCAATATCCCTAATGAACATTGATGCAAACATCCCTAACAAAATACTGGTCAATAGAATATAAAAGCATATAAAAAAATAATTCACTGTGACCAAGTGGGATTTATACCAGGGATGCAGGGATAAGGCAACATAAGAAAGACCATTAGTATTATTCACCACATTGGCCCGAAAAATGATAAGAACCATAGGATAATATCAATAGATGCGGGAAAAGCATTGACAACATCTAAAACCCATTCTTGTTTAAGACATCAAAAAGATAGGAATAGAAGGCAAATTCCTCAATATCATATGAGCTATATATGAAAAAACAAAAGCCAATGTGGTAGTCAATGGAGAAAAGACGAAACCATTCCACTGAAAAAGGGAACCCGATAAGGAAGCCCCTTCTCCCCACTCCTATTTAACATCGTACTGGAGGTCCTAGCTAACAATATAAGACACACACACAAAAAAGACTTCAAAGGTATTCATCTGCGGGAGGAAGGGATGAAATTTTTATTATTTGCAGATGATATGAGTCCATACATATAAAAGCCATAAACTCCACAAGTGGAGTGATGGAAGCAATAGAGGAATATGGCAGAGTGACAGGATACAAGGTCAATAAACAGACGTCTATCCGTCTGCTATACCCCTCAGACAATATCACACAAGAGTCAACTTAAAAGGTAGTACCCTTTGTAATAGCCAAGCACAAAATGAACTATTTAGGGATATACCTGACAAAAGATCCAAAAGATTTATATGTGGAAAATTTTAGAACACTATTACAAGAAATCAAGAGTGACCTCAACAAATGGAAGAATATCCCATGCTCATGGATTGGAAGACTCAATATAGTAAAGATGCCAGTTCTGCCCAAAGCACTATATAAGTCTAATGCTATCCTGATAGGAATACCACCAGCCTTCTTCAAGGAATTGGAAAAATGGATTACCAACTTCATATGGAGGGGGAAGAAGCCAGGATTAGCAGAGAATGCCTCAAGAAGAAGG
>NW_022111362.1:3439861-3441111 GCF_000313985.2 Echinops telfairi
GGATGAGGACCAAGTAATATGGCAGGGGCCAGACCAAATCCATGGGTACATATGGTAGCCAACAAGGAGGGGCGGGGGGGAGAAAGTAAAAGGTGAGGGCGGTGGAGATAGAAATGTGAAGTGGGTGAACTAGGCACTAACCCACCCAAGGGGAGGTTATTGATTATATCTCCACAGGGAAAGAGGGACCAGACTTCAACCTGGTGTTCCAGGATGTGAATTCAGTGTGCCAGCATGGACCAGGGAACCAGTGGAGAGGTCTGAGAGCCCGGCCCCAATCCCAACTATGTGGACACCTGCCCCTCCCCCCAGAAGAATTTACTTTAGAGGATGGCACTGAAGCTGCAGCTCGGGGAGAGGGCCATGTCTGATCAGAGCACAAGGGAGAAAATGAAGGCAGAGGAAGAGAGAGTGGAGTGCATCCTGACCCACCAAGCCTTGAGGATGATATCCCTGCTCAAAATAGCCAATGCACAGAGTGGTTCATATAGCTGGCCCCACTATGAGACCTGACGTCCCTCACTGACCCATAGTCCTAAAGGGGACAACACTGGAGACACAGTGTTGGGGGGAGGGGGCAGGGAAGCAGACCAGGGAGGTCCCGAAGGAGTGCAAAGAATAGACTTTGGGGTTAGGGTGTGACACTCCATCAGACTGGACCAGAAGACACTCCTGGAGGTCAACAAACAGACCTTGAACTATTTATAGGTTTTTCTGTATTTCATTTTATTAAAAAAATTTTTATTTACTTATTTTTTTAATTAATTAATTGCTTTTTTTGTCATTGGTTTTTTGTTGTTGTCATTTTGTTTTCTTTTATCGCTTTGTTTTGCTATGTCTTGGTTTTTTTGTACATATTATTATCTCTGCAGGTCTATATAGACAATATAGGCTGGATGAACAGTCTGGAGGGAAAAACACAGGACCAATGGTTCCAGGGGAGATATGGAAAAGGGGGAGGTCGGGAAAGGAGGTGGTGTTGACCAACCCAGGGACAAGGGTAAAACATATGATCCAAAATCAGTGGCAAAGAGGGTGTAAGAGGCCTGGTAGGGAGTGATCAAGGGCAGTGTAACTGAGAGAAATTACTGAAACCCAAATGATGGCTGAGCCTGATCGTGGGACAAGAGGAAAGTAAAAGGAAATAGAGGGAAGAACTAGGAGGCAAAGGGCATTTATAGAGGTCTAAATACAGGAATGTACATATGTAAGTATATTTATATATGATGATGGGGAAATAGATCTATGTG
>NW_022111362.1:3442315-3446822 GCF_000313985.2 Echinops telfairi
TATTTAACTTGATTTCCAGATTTTTAAAATAAAAATAATAACTTAAGGTTGTTAGGACTAGTTTAAGTATAATGAACACTTCCTGGCACAAAATGCCAAATAAATGCTACGTTTTGTTGCTAGTAAGGAGTCCTGGTGGTGTAGTGATTAAGTGTTGGGCTGCTAAACACAGGGTCAGCAATTAGAAACCACCAGCTAGCTTCAAGGGAGAAAGATGAGGCTTTCTATTCCTGCAGTTACAGTTTCAGAAACTTACAGGTACAGTTCCACCCTTTTCTATAGAGTTGCAATGTGCCAAAATTGACTCGATGAAGGTGAAATTGGTTTAGTTTTTATTATTGCTAGTAGTTGGGGGTATTATCCATGTTGCAAATATTAATGGTCCCATTTATGGCTTCCAAGCAGGGACCTAACTTTGATTTCCAGCCAACATACCCCATAAACAGCCACCATCTGTCTGTCAGTGAACACCTCTTCATTTGTTCACTGTGATGCTTAATTTCTTGCTGTAATGTTAAACATGTTTCAGCAGAAGTTCTGGTTTAAGACCTACTAGGAAGAAAGACTTGGCCTTCTGTTGCTGAAAATCAATCAAGGAAGCCCTGTGTGTCATAATGGTCTATGCTTATGGTGATGACACAGTACCGGGAGCGTTAATTCTTTTTGCATGAGATTACCTGAATTGGGGGACAACTTGATAACAGCTAAAAACAAAATAAAAAACTATCATGGATATTTTCTTCATATATATTACTTTTAAATGTTATATTTGATTACTTTTATCTATGTATCATATTAAGATATGGCATGATAAACAAGGAAACCCACTTGGCCTATTAAAGCAGAAAAGGGTTTTATTTTAAACTATTAGGTAGCTCACAAGGTTTCCAGGAAAGTCACAGAATCAGACTTGATGACAGAGGAGACAGGACCTGCCCTTGCCAGTCTAAAGGGCTACTTAGGGGAGGCTTTTGATGTAGGTACAGCTGCTGGGAAGGAGTTTGTTAGTGTAGTGGGTTAAATTTAAAAAAAAAAAAAAAAAAGCAAAACTAGACAATCTTTGGAAGAATACACCTTCCTGTTTTAGTAAAGGTTTATATACTCAGGAACCCACAGTGGCAGTTCTACTCTGGTATATACAGTTGGTATGGGTCAGAATCAACTTGATAGCAGTGAAAGTTATAGCCTCTGAGTGCAAATGTGAAGTTTGTTTGCCCTGACGGCCCTGAGGAGTGGGTTGGCTGTTCCAGGGAAAGCTCAGCTGGATGGAGAGTATGTCCAGGTTTGTTCCACATGTTCTTTATTCTCCCCGGACTAGTAGCAAACTAAGGATTATGTTAATTGTTTTTCTAATGTTGAACCATCTGTGATGGTTGTAGTTTATGTCAACAAGACATTCCTGGGCAAAGGTAGGGGCAGAGCCCAATCTATTAACCATGTCACAACCTGATGACACCTGCTTGAGGGTGTGGCATTTTGTATAAGAAACAGACCCAGACTTGGGGACCAGCCCCAATCCCAACTATGTGGACCCCCCTCCCCAAGAAGAATACACTTCAGAGGACAACACTGAAGCTAGAACTCAGGACAGGGCCACGTCTAATCAGAGCACACAGGAGCAAATGAAGGGGGAAGGAGAAAGAAAGAGAGAGTGGAGCACATCCTGGCCCACCAAGCCCCAAGGATGATGTTCCTGCTCAGAGCAGCCAATGCACAGGGAGGACCATAGGGACGGGCCCCACCACAAGACACAATGTCCCTCACAGACCCATAGCACTATGGGGGACAACACTGGAGACACAGGGCAGAAATTGTGCCCGACCTGACCCCTTCACACTGGAGCAAAACTCTAAGGGCATGCAACAGAGTGGCAAGGAGAGCAAAGCAATGAAGTCCCCAGGGAATATAAAAATTAGACTTGGGCCAGGGCGTGGCACCCCATCAAACTCAGCTGTAAAACACTCCTAAAGGGTAACAAACAGACCTGGAACTATTTATTCGCTTTTCTTTTTTTGTCGTTGTTGTTATTATTTTTGTTTTGTCTTCTTTTGTTGTTTTGTTTGGCTTTGTCTTGTTTTTGTGCTAAGTATTGTCTTTGCATGTTTATCTAGATAAATTGGCAACATAAATAATCCGGAGGAGAAAACAATGGGAATGATGGTTCGAGGGGGGGCGGGCACAGGAGAGAGGGGGACCCCAAGGAAAGGAAATGGATGTTAACAAACCAGGGACAAGGGAACAACAAGTGCTCTAAAATCCATGGCTAGAAGGGCGTAGGATGCCTGTCAGGGCTTGATTAAGGGCAATGTAGTGGAGAGGAATTGCTGAAACCTGAATGAAGGCTGAACATGATAGTGTGATGAGGGAAGTAAAAGGAAATAGAGGGAAGAACTAGGAGGCAAAGGACATTTATGGAGGTCTAAATATAGGCATGCACATATGTAAATCTATTTATATATAATGATAGGGAAATAGATCCGTGTATATATATTTATATGCTAGGTGTTAAGGTAGCAGATGGACACTGGGGCTCAACTCAAGGACTCCCTCAATGCAAGAACACTTTGTTCTAATAACCTGGCATTCTGTGATACTCACTTTCTCGATACGATCACTGAAGACAAAATGGGTGCATAAGCAAATGTGAAGAAAACTGATGGTGCACGGCTAGCAAAAGATATAGCGTCTGGGGTCTTAAAGGCTTGAAAATAAGCAAGCAGTCATCTAGTTGAGAAGCAACAAAGCCCACAAGGACAAAGCACATGTGTGATCATGAGGTATTGATGGGATCAAGTATCAGGCATTAAGGACCCAGAACAAAAAATCATATCAATGTGAATGAGGGGGAGCGCAGAGTGGAAACCCAAAGTCCGTCTGTAGACAATTGCACATCCCCTTAGGGGTCACAAGGAAGAGACAGGCCAGTCAGGGTGCAGTATAGCACCGATGAAATATACAGCTTTCCTCTAGCTCTTTAATGTTTCCTCCCCTCACCATCATGACTTCAATTCTACCTTAAAAATCCGGCTAGACCAGAGCATTTACACTGGTACAGATAAGAGCTCTCAATTCAGGATAGGGAAATCCTTCAGGACAAAAAATGAGAATAGAGATACCAGGAAGGTAAGGGTAAGGTGGGGGGAGAAAGGGGAAAATGATCACAATGATCTACAAATAACCTCTTCCCTGGGGATGGACAACAGAAAAGTGTGTGAAGTGAGGCAGCAGTCCGTGTAAGACAGGAACAAATTAAAAAAATTATCAAGGGTTAGGAAGGGAGCGAGGGTGGGGGAAGGGAAAATGAGCAGCTCAAGTAGAAAGAAAATGTTTTGAGAATGATGATGGCAACATATGAACAAATGTGCTTGACACAATGGATGTATGTATGGATTGTGATAAGAGCTGTAAGAACCCCAAGAAAATGATTTATTAAAGAAAACCGTGACTCTAAAAAAGCAAGCAAACTAAAAACAGATCCAGAGCAGAGCTGAATGCGCTTGCTCGAATCTGGATCTGGGGTCTGGTTCATTGATCTCCTCTTCTGTCATTTGCCAATTCCTGGAGCTGTGAGCAGATTACCCACTTCGGATTCATTTGGTCAATATCAGATTTATTAACTTCTGCATCTACCAACCTGTGATTCTTCTGCTTTATCATCCTGCTTCCTGTTTATCAGTTTTTGGAGCCAGGAGAATTCTCCAGCTTACATCTGATCTACATACTGAAATGGAACTAGGCTTAGTTACTTCTACACTGTATAAATAATTTCTTGATATAAATATTTTCTATATGCGTATACATACAAACATTAGTGGTTTTGTTTCTTTATAGAACCCAACCTAACACAGCATTCATATATCCCTGGTAGGAACCCACTTGATCATGGCGACTTATGCATTTATTTATTTTTGTGGTATGTTGTTGGATCCTATAGTTTAGAATTTTGTTGAGAATATTTTTCTATGTTCATGAGGGATATAGGTCTGTAGTTTCTGGGTTTTTTAAAAAAATTGTGTGTGTGTGTGAGGGTGGGGTGCCTTGCTGGTTTTTACATCAGGGTTATGCTTGCTTCATAGAATGAGTTTGGGAGTTTACTGTCCCTTTCTATATTCTGGACTATCCTGTGTCAATTGGTGACATCTTTACTCTAAGTACTTGGTAGATAGAATTCCCTTGTGAAGCCGTCTAGTTCTGGGACTCTCTTAGTTGGAAGTGTCTTGATAACTTTCTCTATTTCTTTTTTTGTTATGAGTCTGTAGAGGTTTTCTACATGCATATGCTTTAATTTGTATAGATGGTGAATTTCTAAGTATTGTCCATTTCTTCTGGTTTTTCAAAATCATTGGAGTGGTCTTTCTTTCTCTTTTAAAAAAATCATTTTATTAGGGGCTCATACAACTCTTATCACAATCCATACATCCATCAATTGTGTAAAGCACATTTGTACATTCATTACCCTCATCATTCTCAAAACATTTGCTCTCCACTTAAGCCCCTGGCATTAGCT
>NW_022111362.1:3447667-3448907 GCF_000313985.2 Echinops telfairi
CTCCATTACACTTAATATATTTGTTAAAATCTGTGATTCCATTCTTGAAAACATTTTTTATACTCATCTGTTTGGATGGCTGACAGTACTTCCCTCAGCTTTTTTTCCACCTCTTCTACATCATCAAATTACTGTTTTTTCAGTTCTCTCTCCATTTGTGGAAACAAAAAGAAGTCCCGTGGAGCAAAGTCAGGTGAGTAAGGTGAATGGGGAAAGAGAGGTATGGTGTGTTTTGCCAAAAAAAGATGCACTGAGATGGCTGCATGAGCAGGTGCATTGTCATGGTGGCAAAGCCAGTCCCTTGTCTGCCACAAATCAGGGATTTTTTGTTGCACACTGTTATGCAATCTTTTCAGAACCTCTAAATAGAAAGCTTGATTAACTGTCTGACCTGTTGGAATGAGTCAACATTTTCATCCATTCGGGAAGTTGATGGATTTCCAGATGAGGTTTGTCATCAATTGACATGTCACCTTTTTTGAAATGAGAAAACCACTCATACACTTGTGTTTTTCCCCATAGCGTTGTCCTTGTAAGCTGTATTCAACATCACAAAAGATTCTGTGGTATTTTTTTCTGAGCAGGAAACAAAATCTGACAGCTGCACAGTATTCTCTTAAATTGACTATCACAAAAATGAGGTTTGAGTGAAACCGCTTTCGTGAAAAATTCACTATGACCAGAAAGAACCTTCCCAGGTGATGCCGCCGGGTGTAGTAACTCAGCGTGAGTTGCTTGAAGCTCACCCAGTGGAAAAATGAGTAGTATAAAAGCTCCACCCAGCAGAGCTTTTTTCTATTTTTTTTTTTGGGGGGGATACCCCTCTTACTTATGGGGGGGTTTGAGCTGGATGACTATTTTTGTTCAGCTCTTCTGTATTTTTATTGAGTATTTTTCCTGATGATCTCTCTTTCCTTGAGAGTAGGACATTGAAGGCTCCTACTATTATTGCTGAGCTCTCTATTTCTCTTTTCAATTCTGTAAAGGTTTGATTGATGTATATCAAAAAAGGATGAACTATTTATAGAAACAACATAGATGAATTTTTAAATAAATATATTAAGTGAATGAAGTCTCACCAAAAAGTACATAATATGTGCTTCTGTTTATAGATAACTATACGAAATGTAAATGAATCTATAGTTTGTTTTTTTTAATCAATTTATTGGGGCTCATACAATTCATCACAATACATAGATCAATTGTGTAGAGCACATCTATACATTTGTTGCCCTCATCA
>NW_022111362.1:3450007-3453094 GCF_000313985.2 Echinops telfairi
TGAGGAGGCCCAATGTCCACCTGCCACCCTACTACCAAACCTATAATTATATGTAAATATATTCAAGAATCTATAGTTTTAAAAAGATCAATGGTTTCTTGAGGCTAAAGTAAAGGAGATGAGGGGGGAATCATAGAATGCCACATGGAAGCTTATTGTATGCTGACTGACCTCTCAACAAAGTTGTTTGAAAATTTTTTAAAAAGTTCACTGATAAGATGAGCTTAGTTGCCTGTCAATTCAGAATTTGTTCCCCCCTTTCTTTTGCTTAATGGAACCATAGTTCTGCTTGTAGTGACAGTGAAAATGAATCATTCTTGGTCTAAGTCACTCATGATATTTCTATTTGCTATTTTCTTTGCAACTAGATGTGTCCATGTAACCTAAGTCCAATGAGACCTTAGTTGAAGTCCACTGCTGATGTGCTATCTGGAGCTGCAGCAGCTATCTTGTCACTTTGAAGGAAAGTCCAAAAGAATCATAAAGATGTTGTCCCTGATTTCATACAGCAGCTGAATAAATACTCTATTCTGGTCTTGTGTGAAAAATGCCACATCCCCTTTAACCCTTACCCCCTTGCTTATTTAAACAACTTACAGATGAGTTTTGTATTACTCACAGCTGAATACATTCTTATTCTTTCACTGGGTTATTTATTGCAGCATAACAAAACATTCAAAAACTTAGATGTAAAACCACAGTCATTGCTTCTTCTCATGATTTTTTTTTTTTTGCAAATCAGCCAAGGCAACTTAAGGATAGCTTGTCTCTTACTGGTGATGTCTAGGGCCTTAGTTGGAGATCAATTCGCTATAGTCAAGTAAATGGGGTCTTTGTTTTTCTGCAGTGAGATTTTCTGGGGTTGAGATCTCCAAGGTGGCTTCTTTACTGCTATTTTTGTATTGGGGATAGCACACCTGTGGGTTGTCTGGCACTGTGCTCTCTCTACAAGTCCTAGTTTTGGCTTCCTCATAGCATGGCAGTCTCCAAGTAGTCCGTGCTCTTACATGACTATTAGCTTCCTTCAGAGCAATTGTTTCAAGAAAGGAAGTAGAAATCTTCAGTCCTTTTCAAGATTCTGTCTAGACCTGGTCTAGCTTCATTTCCACTTAATTCTATAGGTCAGAGAAGTCATTCTGTGGGTTAAGGAAGTCCACCTCCCAATTGAGAAATGGCATGCACATTCGGGGTGGGAGGGGAGAGGACAGCAGCCGTTTGGAAGACAGGCAAGAAACAACTGAGAAGCAATACAGGGGAAGACTCAGATGAAGTTCCAGTTCTGACTTTGACTCTCTTTATAGTGAGTATGCATGCTACCCTTTTGAAATCTCTAACAGTCTTCAGGACCTTCAGGGCCCACAGTTTCAGCACAGAACCCTTCATCTGACCCACAGTTTTGGCCTTGTTGAATTCCTTGTAGATTTCTCAATGTTCCAATAGTCTCTCTAGCCACCAGATATTTGCATATACTGCTCCTGATATCTGAATGTTTCTTAGACCCTCCTCTTATATTTGCACCCAGAAAACTCCTACTCCTCATTTTTTATTGTAAAATATTCATCACACAACATTTACCAATTCAATGTTTTTAAATGTACAATTCAGCGATTCTAATTACATCAATCACCACCAGTCTACATCGCAACCATTACCACTATACATTGCCAACATTTCCAAATTAACATGTGCTCAATGCTTCTTATTCATTCTGCATAATGTTTTGAAGGCTCATCTATGTTGTAGCAGGACTTAATTTTTCTGTATAACATACTAATATTTCATTAGATGTATGTAGCATATTTTGTGTATCTGCTGATGAATATTTAGGTAGTTTCCACCTTTGGTCTAGTGTGAATAGTGCCGCCATGAACATTGGTGTATGCGTGTGTTTTTGAGGGCTTTCAAGTGTCTTGGTCAGGTAATGGGGAGTAAAAACAGATCATAACATGTAGCTCTCTCGTTAAATTTTTGAGGAACAACCAAATTGTTTTTCAAGTGGTGGTATCATTTTACAGCCCCACAAGTGATTAATGAGGGTTCCAATTTTGCCACATCTTCATCATTATTTACGTTTCCTGCTTTTTGAGCCATCCTAACAGAGTGGAGTGGTATCTCACTGTGTTCCTAATTGGCATCACTCTGATAGCTAATGATGTTGAGCACCTTTTCATTTGCTTGTTGGTCTCTTATATATTGTTTTTCCTGAAATGTTTACTTCAGTTCTTTGCCCTTTTTCTGATTCAATTGCTTACCTTTCTCATAAAGTTAGCATTTTTAATATTTTCTGGTATTGAACCCTTTCAAATACATGGTTTCTCCAATTTTTTGTCTAGTCTGTAGGTTGTCTATGGACTTTGTTGCTTAAGTTCCTACTCTTTAAGGACGCAGTCCCACGGAGCTTCCCTCAGAGGCTGCCATCACTGGTCCTCTTCCTTTTGATCATCATACCAGCTTGTGCTGACTGTGCCCAGTCTTTCAACGTGTGTCTGAGTGCTAGTTTGACTGATCCCGGAGGAAACCAAGACTTTGAGAAATAAGGATAGAATTCCTGTGCCTGACAAAGAGTTAGCAGATGGTCAGCTTTTGTGGAAGAAAGGAAAGTGAGCTGTAGAGTTACACACACTATATTGGGGACATCTGCCTGCTGGCATAGTCTCTGCTCCCAGCCCTCCTGGGAATAGTTGCAATCAAAGGCTGTGACTCTGATGGTGCCTGGCTCTTTAAAAATATAGTGTTCTGGGTCTTAAAGGCTTGCAGTCAAACAAGCAGCCATTGAGCAAGGAAGCAACAAAGCCCACATGGAAGAAACACACCGGCCTGTGCAATCATGAGGCGTTGATGGGAATAGGTATCAGAAGTTCAAAAACAAGCAATCAAATTGATGTGAAGGAGTGTGGAAAAAGTGCAGACCCAAAACCTACCTGCAAGATAATAGGACAGGCCCTCATAGAGGTGCCGTGTTGGGGCAGATAAAGAATTCAGGCTGTGGTATAACACTGATGAAACACATAACCATCCTCTGGTTTTTTAATATTTCCTCCCTTACTATTAAGCCTTATGTTTCACATTATTAATACTGTTAGACCC
>NW_022111362.1:3453194-3466156 GCF_000313985.2 Echinops telfairi
GGAGTAATGATTCCCTGAGAATACAGGAAGACAGTGTGGGGAAAGGGGAAGCTTATAGTAGTGATGACTGTACAACCCCACTCGAGGGGTGCAAATAACAGAATTGTAGGTGAATGGATATATTGCATGGGGTTAGATATGGCTAATATGTGTATATATGTACATATATATAATAATAATATATAACAACAACAATAAGAGTTCCTGGGGAGAAGGGTGGGGGAGGGAGTAGATAAAGGGGAGCTGATATCAAAGAGTTCAAGAAGAATGATTGGGTTTCTTATGTAGAACACTGATACCAAAGGCCTATTGAATGTTCAGTATTGTGACTGCTGCTCCTGTCCTTCAAGCCATTTGATGAAGCTTGACCTTCACTTTCAGGGCAATGGAGAAACATTGCAGGATTCTTTGCAGGGAGCATGATGATCAGATTTGGGTGTAGAAAGATTTCTTTGGCTGAAAATGAAGAATAGATTGGAGTAGGCATGGCAGATGAAGAGAGAATCCAGTGAGAAACTCTTTGGGTCTCTTGAATATTGTATGGCTGTAGCAGGGTTGCAGCTGTATGAAAAAGGGGGAATGAGTGGATTCAAAAGGTGTCTAGGAGGTAGTCTTCACAGGCATTGCTCTTGAGGACTGAATGGAGGATGGGTGGGGAATCAGGACTGCTCCAGATAGTGCTAGACATGCTGAATGGGTCCATTCCCATTACTTCCCCTAATGCTTGCCTGCCTAGCCTTCTGTGAACCCTACAGAATCCTAAACTTCCTTTGTATAGTGACTCAGTGTACACAAAACTTGCCACACCAGTGAGGGGGTTAGGCAGTACCTGTGTCCTCAATAGTTCCTAAAATGAGTGCCCCTGGGGCTATCACACCCTATACTATGTGAAGAGGAGTCTAGAGAAAGTGCTTTGGAATCTCAAACAACAGAGGGGAACAAGGTTTTACAGTGGTCTTAACACATGAGTAGGGGTTTGCCAAGGAAATAGGGGAATGCAGAGCATTCCACCTAGGTGAAAAACAGGAGCAAAGACATAGAATGGGGCCAAGAGAACCTGGAAGGGTGGAAGGGGACTGATGGGGAATGAGATTGAAAGAGATACTGTGGGTCAGGTCATAAAAGGCCTAAGTCCCTTGCTACAAAGAAATTTACATTGTTGTCCTGAAAAACAAACAAACCCAAATCACTGCCATCGAGTCTCTTCCAACTCATGGTGATCCTACAAGACAGGGTATATCTGTCCCTGTGAGTTTCTGAAACTATAACTCTTTACAGGAATTGAAAGCCTCATCTTTCTCCTGAGGAGCAGCTGGTAGTTTCAAACTGATGACCTTATAGTTAGCAGCCCAATGTGTAACCACTATGCCACCAGGGTTCCCACTGTGTTGCACAAAGATGACAAATAAGATTCCTTTTGTACAGCATCTTCCTTTGATTGACAATAGCTGCCTGGAGCATGTGTTGAAATTCTGAGGTGGATTCAAATGGAAAGGGTGGCATAATCAATTAGTGATGTGTGCTGTGACTGCAGAATGGAGTGGATTTGCCTTTTCTTCTGTAAGAGATGAAGAGCCATTGAGGGATGAGAGTGAATGGTGGGAGAGGGGGGCTGGGTATGTGGAGAGACATAAGCATGTATGCTGTCACAGATTAGCTGGCAGTTCTAGAGAACATGGGTGGTAGGAAGGCAAGACTAAAGCCACACCATCAATGAGGTAGCACTGTGTTTAAATGTATCTGGGGAGTGAATTACTGAGTGCCTGTGAGCCTGTCAGATGTGGCCACCCAGTCTGCAAGGAAAGGGGTAAACCTCTTGTCGCTGCCTCAGTAATGAGGATGTGAAGGAGAAATAAAGAATTTCAGCAGCAAATGCTGTCACTCTCCCTCTTCTTTTTAGAAAAACCATCCAGGGTAAACACACACACACACACACACACACACACACAGCAGTGCAATGACCCCACAGAGGGTCCATGCTGCCTCCTCTCCTCTGCTACCTGTGAAGTCAATGCATAATTACTGGAAAGCATATTTGACTGGATTTTAGATGAGCATTTTGACAAAATATAATCTTGGAAACAATCTTTATCAAACATTCATGTGTAGTGTGGGAGATAAAGGCTGGAATCCATAATTCATATGGCATGTGTATTACCAAGTGTGCATGAGAGGCTGCATTTCAATGAGGCAGCTTGAACAATATTTTCTGCTAGATGTGGGCTTTTATCATTTACATTATTCACTAGGTTTTCCAGAACAGTAAATCTTAAATATATGTTTGTGTTGGGAAGAGCTGATGTACATGTGTGTATACACACCAAAGAATACACACCCATTTGGGTACAGAACTGGTGGGTGTACATTCCAGCTGGGTACATGTTGTGACTCCAGAGAGGCTTGGAACACTGAGAACACGGGGTCCTTAGGGAAGACAGCTTCGTTACCTTGGACTCCATAGCTCACTGGACTGAGGTTGAATCCACTCATCCCTTGGCCTCCATCTTTAGAATCAGCTGGCATCTCATTTAGAACCTTAAATTAAAATAAGACTCTGGGTATGAACATTGTCATGTGAAAGAGGAGACCTTCTATTCCTGTCAAGAGTTGCAGTTTCAGAAGCCCCCATGGGCAGTTCTATCCTGTTCTACACGGTCAACATGAGTGCGAATGGACTCTATGCCTATTAATCTCATTACTGTCTCTATAGATTTGCCTATCCTACATTTCATATAAAGAAAAACATACCAAATCAAAAGCCCCCCAAACAAGACAACTCAATAATAATAAAATAAAACAGAGAAAAACCTCAGTTGAAAACAAATAGAAATAATTTAAAAGATAACAAATTTTAAAATGGATCAAGGAGAATAAATGATTTGATGTTACATTTTAATCTAAAGAGCCCAATTAGCACCATCTGGGGCTCTACATAAGTGATGCTAACTTGTGTCCCCCACCCCAATGTCATGTTGTCCCACCTCCCCACAGAGGTATAATCAGAGAAGGTGATATTTTAACCCCATAAGCCTGCAAGTCTGGTATGCCAAGATCAAGGCCCTGGTTAGAAAGAAATGATTGTTGTGGGTGGGGTTATCTGGGTCAATGAACTTGAGATCTTCCAAACCCCAGAGCCCCCTTAACTCTGTGTGATTAAAGGCTAACATTCTCTGATTGCTTGAAGATGCTGCTGAAAACTCTGTCTTCCAAGACAATATGCTCCTCATTCAGGGTCTACACAACCTGTGCTTCTGGCCCCTGGACCAAGAAAGAGGGTCTAGGACAAAACAGCTATGGAAGTGTGGGCCTTGAAAAAGGGCAAAATAACTGGGTGCTACCTGAACTATTGGTTAAGCCACAGTGTGGGAAGTAGTGAAGTGTGTATGCTTCGTATGCAGAGGATGATGAATTGGGGGGATGAATTGCAAAGCTAGATAAGTGAGAGTTTTTGACCTGGGAGCCATCTCTATGGATATAGGATTTATTACCCTGGTATGCTGCTTGGATGGCTCTAAGAAGCTTGGAAGAATACTTGACCCACATTTTGTGAAGTAGAAATGCCAGAATTATGGCATATGAGAAAGGAGAAAGCTAAAAGTTGAGAGGAGTTCGCACACTAGAGGGAATGTTCTCGGTAAGACTGGAAAACCCTCCACCACTATGCTCTACAGGAGGACCTGGAAAGCCCACTGGTCACCAAAGCAATGAGAGGCACCTGGAAAGAGGACATTGGTCTCAGGGAGGAGTTTAGTGTCAGGCTTTGTTTGCACAAACAGGAATGGTGGTGAGAGATGTTATTATAGAACAGGGGCCCCGTATAACTACTGGAGCTGTAGAATTCTGAGAGAAAAATAGGCCAGCTGTGCCCCTTAGCTGCCAGAAACAAAGTGGGCACATTGATGGTAATGATCAGTAACTCAGAGTGGCAGCCAGATGACCTATGATTCCTGGGTATGGCCTGCAGAGTCTGACGTCCTTATGGGAGTGTTACATTTAATGTAACAGCCAACCATATTGGTCTACCTGGAATTGGGCATATGTCCAGGACATAGAATTTTAACTATTAAAATAAAATTAAACTATTAAAATAAAAAAACAAGAAAACATTCCAAGCAAATTGCCATGAGTTATCTATTATATATACCAACTAATAAGGCTATTTCTCAGTCTAATAAAAAGAAATTCAGAATGGAGAGTTAGGGGGCTAAAATCAACAGGACCAACAAGAAACAATACTCTCTAGCCAATTTCTGCTATCTGACTGACTGCCCGAGCGGCTAGGTCCCCACGAGGAAAGACCTGAGTCATCCTGACAACTGTGGTCAGTGATGGTCACCTCAGGCTTTTCACAGCTTTTTACAGGAGAAACAACGACCATGTATTTTTGAGGACAGGTAGACCTGTGGTTAGAGTTGACATTGATAACCTTGGGCCTAGAGTCATCGTGACCACTGTGAGAGCAGGTGCAGATGGGGGTTAGGTGATACATTGGGTGCTGGGGCAGACCAGACTTACAGCAGATCCACAGCACCTACGGAACCGCATAGTGGACATTCATCATATGCTTCATGAACACCATAGCTTTAATGCATCAATTCTTTTTCTCTCTCCTCTTTCATTGGTCAGCTTTCCTGAGCATTTTAATTAATTGAAAAGAACATAGCGTGGGTCAAGGGCACCTTAGTCATCAGAGTGACATCTAAAAGGAGGTCCTTTGTTGTAGATTTTTCCAGTTGATTTCTTGAGTGGGTGTTAATTCTTGATCCAAGTAGAACTACATCTCTGACAACTTCAAGACAGGAGTATAAACTGGAAAAATCTGTCTTGCTATCTCATGAAGGTTTTGGTTATTGTGATGTTTGTTCTGCTACCCACAGGGCACTGTGTCCGGGGTTGGATACCAGAAAACTGGCTGCTAAGGGATCTTGCAGCTTCATGCCTGAAAGAACTGGCATGTTTTTAGGACAGGTTTTGTTGTTGGGATTTATTCTCCCCCCACCCCTCCTTTTACTCACCCTTTTCCTCCCACAGAGAAATGTGAACACATGAGGTTTACTACACAGCACTAAGAATCTGTCTCAATAAGACCCTCCGTGAATTTGCAGCATTTCAGCAAACCCACCATGTTTTAATTAGATGTGGCTCAATCTACAGGGTGGGCCAGGAAAGAGTTGGCTTCCCTGGAGACATTCCTAGAGAAAAGTAGAGAGAAGGGACAGCTCGTTGGCCCTCAAGGGCCCTAGAATCTAACCCATCTCGATTTTAGAACAAACTTTAAGTATTTAGAAAAACAATATTTACTTTGAGTTACTAATCAATGACAAAAATAAATTGGGCAGTGGATACATTTTGAATGGTCAGATTGCAATTTCCTTTACCTCTTGATTCAAAGATGTAGACTCACTTAATATCATGTGGCAGGCCAAGAAATGGCCAATCTTTGGCTTCATGACACTAGTGGCAGCTGTGGTTGTTCTGCCAGCATTCCAAAAGCCAGGGACATGCTGGGAGCTGTACTCACCAACCTGCACCTCTCTACTCAGTGAAGGGTCCAGTGGTCCAAATGTATCTCTAGTATCATCATCACTGTGGTAGAAATCAGCCATGCCATCACGAAGGCATTCTCAGGTAGCCTGTTGCCTCCATCAATCTGCATTATCTGCCAGAGGACTGCTTCTGTTCACTATCCTGTTAGGATGTCCCTGATAGCACACAAATGGCCCCCTCTCCTAAACTTTTAAGATACTATAAAGGTTCATATATTTGACTTTGGGGCAGATAATTCAGTTGCAGAATTCTTGCCTTCAATGATGACAACACAGGTTCATTTCCCACTCAATGTACCTCATTCACAGCCTCCATTCATCTGCAAATGGAGGCTTATGTATTGCTAACATGCTACACAGGGCTAAATTGGGGCTTCCAGAATAAGACAGACTAGACAAAAAGTCCTGCTGGTCTACTTCCCAAAAATAGCCAATGAAAATTCTATGGACCATAATAATCTAAAATTGATCACGAGATGGCACAGGACCTGGCAGTGCTTTTGCTTTATTCCATTGTTCATAAGGTGGCCACGAGTCAGGCATCACCAACAATAAAACACTGTGTAGTATCTGAGCTGGAAGGCTACTTAAAGAACAGCTGGCCTTTTGTTTTGTCTCAGATCAGGGAGGAAGAATCAGATAGAGAGAGGTTCAATGCCATGCTCAAGTTTACACAGTTAGGAAGAGGCAGAGCTGAGAGCCCAGTCATGACTTTCAACCTCCCGCCTCCTGCTTCCTCTTTATGGAGGATGAGAGAAGTAACGTGACTTGCCCTAGTCATTTCCAACTGCAAAGCAATTAGAGCCCTGATCTTCCTATGCACAGGTCATCATCTTGTGGTCCAGAACAACTTTAAAAATGCTTTCTATAGTGCTTTGGATGAAAGTTTATGAAGCAAATCAGCTTCCCACTCAACAATTCATACACATTTTGTTTTGTAACATTGGTTACAGTTACACTGATATATCAGCACTCTTCGTGCTACCCTCCTGGACTCCCCATTTCCAGTTTTCCTTCGTTCCTGCTCCTTCTTGCCTTCTAAGCTTTTTTTTCCTTTGGTGAATGCTACTCATTTTGTCCAGTTGACTATTGGTTGATTAATGATTTATTGTTCTGAGGAGTACATTTCTCACAAGGGTATTGTTCAGTTTATAGTCCCATCTGTAATTTGGCTGCAAGGTAGTTCTGGAGTGATCCAAGGTGATTCATTTCCCGATGGGAGGTGTGTCTGAGGGTCACAATCTCAGAGGATCCCTCTGTATCAGACTAGTAAGGCCAGTCTGTTCTATGATGTTGAATCTTAGTCTACATTTCCCGCTCTATCCAGGACCTTCTGTGATTCTGATCACCAGAACACATTTTAATTTAACAAATTACAATACACTTGAATAAGATATTGGTTTTTTTATCATCCTTACTCAGGACTTTAAATCGTTGAGTAATAAGACACCATCTCTCTGAAATATCTCCATGTGAATGGATTATATCTCAAGCCCATGTTTACTGGATAGACTGTGATTGTTGGGAGGATATGGGTAACAGAGGAATATTAACAGAGAAAAGAGGCAGAATTTGAACACAAGAACTAAATGGCTGACTTATTTGGGGTCCATTTTCCATTGGTCATCCTTGTGTTAGGGTGCCAGCTCCTTGAAGGCAGAGATTATGTCTGTTTTATCCCCTGCTATATGCCCAGTGTCTAGAACTGCATTTGGTTCCAAGAGGGTGCTCAGGATATATTTGGGGAAATTAAACAAGATCTTTCTCAGATCTTCCCCTATTTTTATTGATATGGGTGGAGTCAATGGTGCCCTGGAGAAGAGCACCAATGTGCCCCAAACTCTATTCCCATGCCTGCTCCCATGGACAATCCCCGTGGGTGACTTGTCCTTATTTGATTACACTTTTAGATCAAACTCTTCAACACTCCTAAGGGGTCAGTATAAGTTTCCTCCTGTGAATCGCTTTCTGGCCCAGCCTGCCCACCCCTGCGAAGTGATTCTGCCTATGGCACAGTTCTGCCAATTCACCCTTGCCCAAAGTCAGAGGCTATTTAGGGTTAGCGCAGGCTCCTTGACCTGCCCACTGCCCTGCTCTCCCCAGGGCACAGCTAAGTATCTTGGAATAGTCAGTCCTGGTTTGTTCATACTCGTCCACCTGCCTCTCCTGAAGCTTATTTATGCCCGTCCTCTTCTGTCCCCCTGTGTCCTCCCTTCAGCTTACACAAGAGGTGCCTTTTCTTCCTCTTTTTACAGGCAAATCCTCGTCCTCCTTCAAGGCTCTGCTAGCTACCATCTCAGACTTTTCCAGGTCCCTCCCCACCCCAAAATTCCTTACCCCTGGGCTATTTAGAGCCCCTAACATATACTTTATGAATCACTTTTGTATGCTCTTGGATTGTTCGTGACAATTTCTGTTGTTGAATACCATTGAGTTGGTTCCAGCTCATGGTGACCCCATAAGCTGAAAGAAATTCTGCTCAATATTATACCATTTTCATCATCATTAGAATGCTCAAGCCCATTGCTGTGACTACTGTGCATTTTGTATGCTTCCAGCCTCAGGGCTCATCTATCAGTACCATACCAAAAATCAACCTCACTGCCACTGAGTTGTTGCTGAATCAGAGCTTCCCTGAAGGACCAGGTAGAACTGCTCCCATGGGTTTCTGAGACTGTCACTCTTTACACGAGTAGACAGCCTCATCTTTCCCCAGAATTGTGGCTGGTGGGTTTGAATTACCAACCTTGTGGTTAGGAGCCCTATGTGTAACCACCAGGCCACTCACAGACTTATTTTTAAAAGTAAGTAGCCAGGCTTTTCTTCCACATCTTGTTCTGTAAGTTCCACCAGTAACTGTTCATTATGAGTGACCCCACTGGTTTTTGACATAGCTTCCCGCATTACAGCAACTTACAAGCATGACAAAGTGATGGGTAGTGGTATAATAACATTTACTATGTGCTGAGTAATCTGATCACCCCATTATACCCAAACATCTGGGTTAGCTGCTATTATCTTCCCATGTTATGCAATAGGAAACTGAATATCTCAACCAGAATAGGTTATGTTACCCCACTACCACAAACAACTCCCGCTCTCAGTGGCTAAAGCAACCAGTACTTAATATTTTCCCACACAACTTGTCTATGATAGGTCAGCTGTGGCCTCTATTCCACATACTCTTTACTGCAGGACCCAGTCCAACTGAGAAGTCTCCACCCAGAGCATGCAAAGAGGAATATGATCTAGAACAGGGTAGAGAGGACAGAGAATCATGCACAACTCATCTGGCTTCTTCATGCAAGCGACGGATGTAAGTTCTCAAATTTCGTGGGTCAAGACAAATTACACAAGTTACACAGTTATCACTCAGTGAGGTTGGACTCCCTAGTCCAACTCTGCCATAGGTTAGGGAGGAGAACTTACTGGAATATTCAGTGACCATCAGTTGTGACTATGCGGAGGGACGAGATCACGGCTTGGCTGTGGAGGTGAGGCTGACAACTACAGGTTCTTTGAGGGCAGAGACACCCTCTCGCAGTGCACATTTTAGGATTTATCCTGACTGTAAACCACTGGATTGAGATAGGCCACGGCTAAAGCCTCTTTCCTTACAACTGAGACCTCTGAAACGCCTCCACAGCTGGATGTAGCTGCTGCAGAAGTACAGTGCTTCTCCGCAGCCACTCCCCCTCTATCCTCTATTCCTCCCACCCGGTTCTTCTTGTGTAATTCAAGGGAAAATGTTCTGCATTCATACATTTTATACTTTATCAAATCACAGAGGGATGCATTAGGAGGTCCATATTTCTGTTTCCAGGTTCATGCGCTTTCGCAAGCCATGCAAGTCGGGCTCTTAAAAACTGCCGCCACAGCAGGAAATGTTCACACAAAGCATGGCCACCTCTCTCCCGCTTTTCATTTCCCTGTGCACTTCTAAAAAGATGCGATGCTTAATAATTCTATGCACACAACTGTGAAATAATATTCAAAAGTGCCAGGATGGTCTATGTCTGTCTTCTCTCTCTCTCTCTCTCTCACACACACACACACACACACATACTAAGTTTTCTGGAGCAAGGGAACCCAGGTTTTTGATTCATAAAATGTGATTCCAGCAAACGTTTTTTCAGTACAGTAAGTCCCAGGTTACTTATGCACAACTCGTACGTGCCCTTTAATGTTGTATCAACCTGTCCTCACTTTGAAAAGATTGAACCGATCCTTACTCAGTAACAAATGTTTCATCCCAATCATTTTCACTTGCTGCACATGCAGCTTTTAAATCACAGAGAACCAGGGGACCAATAGAAAGGCCTGGTGGGAGCGGGGCGGCCCAAATCTCAACTACGTAGGAACCCCCACCCCAGAGGAATGCACTTCATAGGACAGCACTGAAGCTGCAGCTCAGGAAGAGGGGTGCTTTTGATCAGCAGCAAATGAAGAGGGAAGGAGAGAGAGTGGAACCATCCCAGCCTAGCAAGCTCTGAGGACAATATTCTGGCTAAGAGCAGTCAATGCACAGAGATCATAGGTCCGGCCCCACCATGAGACATGACGTCTTTCACTGCCCCATAGTGATATGGGGGACACCACTGGGGACACTGTGCGGGATATGTGCTCTAACTGACCCCACTGCATCATGGCAAAACACTAAGGATGTGCAATGGAGCAGAAGGGGGAGCAAAGCAACGAAGTCCCCGAGGAATGCTGAGGGTGGACTTTGGGGCCAAGGAATGGCACCTCAGTGGACTCGACTGGAAAACACTCATAAAAGTCAACAGACAGACCTGGAACTGTTTGAGGGCTTTTCTTTTTTTGCTGTTGGTTTTTAATTTAATTTTTAATTTTAGTTGTTATTGTTTTACTTTTTGTTTTGTTTCGTTGTTATGTTTCACTTTGCTTTGTTTTTGCACATATTATTGTCTCCGCATGCCTATCTTGACAAGATAGATGGGATGAACAATCTGGAGGAGAAAAAAACGGCACCAATGCTTTCAGGGGGACACAAGAGAGGGGAGGTGAAGAAAAGCAAGGAGGTTTCCAACAAACCCAAGGACAATGGAAGAACAAATGATCTAAAATTGATGGCGAGGAGGGAATATGATACTTTGAGGGTGGCGGGCTGGGGGTTGATCAAGGACAATGTAGCTGAGCGGAATTCCTGAAACACGAAGGCCGAACATGATAGTGGAGCAGGAGGAAAGTAAAAGGAAATAGAGGAAAGAACTGGGAGGTAAAGGACATTTATAGAGCTGTAAATACAGGCATGTATATATGTATATACATTTATATATAATGATATGGAAATAGATCTATGTACATATATGTATAAAGTGTTACTGCAGAAGATGGACATTGGGCTTTCACTCAAGCACTCACCAAATGAAAGAATACTTTGTTCTACTAACCCAGCACACTGATGCTCGTGTTCCCTAACACGATCTCTGAAGACAAAATGGGTGCATAAACAAATGTGGTGAAGAAATCTGATGGTGCCTGGATAACAAAAGATATAGCATCTGGGCTCTTAAAGGCTTGAAGGTAAACAAGCAGCCATCTAGCTGAGAAGCAACAAAGCCCACATGGAAGAAGCACACCAGCCTGTGTGATCATGAGGTGTTGATGGGATCAGGTATCAGGCATCAAAGACCCCAAACAAAACAAAACAAAATCATATTGATGTGATTGGAGCGGGAGGGCAGAGTGGAGACCCAAAGCCCATCAGTAGTCAACTGGGCATCCTCTGTCATAAGGGCCACAAAGAAGAGATAGGCCAGTCAGGGTGCAGTATAGCACTGACAAAACACACAACTTTCCTCTAATTCTTTAATGCTTCCTCACCGCCCACTTCCAATAATGACCCCAATTCTACCTTACAAACCTGGATAGACCAGAGTATGTACACTGGTACAGATAAGAGCTTGCAACAAAGGGAATCCAGGACAGATAAACCCCTCAGGACCAATAAAGGGAGTAGTGAAACTAGAAGGATAAGAGAAGGAGATGGGGGAGTCAGGGGGAACGGATCACAATGATTAATGTATGGTTCCCTCCCAGGGTGACCTACAACATAAAAGTGGTAAAGGGAGACAGTGGTCGGTGTAAGACATGAAAAAATATATATTAAGGGTTCATGGGGGAGGAGGAATTGTGGGGGAGGGAGGGAAAAATGAGGAGCTGATACTAAGAGCTCAAGCAGAAAGAAAATATTTTGAAAAGGATGATGGCAACATATGTACAGATGGGCTTGACACAATGGATATATGTATACATTGTGATAAGAGCTGTAAGAGGCCCCAATGCAGTAAATTTTTAAAAAAATCACTGAATAGACTTGCATGAATCCACCCACTGCCATCTAGTTGATCAATTTGACTTTTCAGTTAGCAGCTGAGTGATTTAATCACTGTGCCCCAGGACTTCTTTTTTGCTCTAGCTAGGTTCCTAAACTTGGCTGACCATTGATATCACTTGGGGATTTGGTGAAGCTTCAAATTTATGGATTCTTTGCAACTTCATAAATCAGAATCTCTATGGGAAGGAGTCCAGGATTATGTAGCTTTGAAGAAGAATCGATGTATTTGTGTTATGGTGCTGGCAAAGAATATTGAAAATACAGTGGACTGCAAAAAGAACCAAAAAAATTGTCTCACAGAAGTATATGATGGTCCTGAAACATAATGATGGCGAGATTTCTCACATCTTTTGGACATAGTGTCAGGAGAGACCAGTCCCTGGAAAAGGACATCATTCTTGGTAAATGGCAAGTGAAAAAGAAGAAAGCCCTCTGTAAGATGTGTTGACCCAGTGCCTGCATTGATGGGCTCAAACATAAGAGCAAATGCGAGGATGGCACAGGACCAGGCAGTGTTTCCTTCTGTTGTAAACAGGATAACTATTGGAACTGATAGCACCTAACAACAACACCTAACAACAACACCAAAACCATAACACTAGCTAGATTGATTATATTATAAGAATTAACAAATGTCTCATGGAAGTTACTTTTTAAAAAGCTGATATGCTACCTCTGAAATAAAGCATAGATCTGTAAACTATAGATATGTGAATGGATTTTAATCTCACGCTGATCATAAATCCAATCTGAGAACTGTTAGTTCTTATATTATGGCCCTGATTGTTGAAGATAAGGGTGCTACAGCAAAGTGTAGTGAAGAAATCACTACAGTGCCTATCAGTAAGAATAATGTCTCTGTGTAGAAAAAGAATGTTTGGAAACTGATTGTGGTAGCAATTATACAATTCTACCTGAGGTGATTGAGACATGGAATGATGTACACTGGTACAGATAGGAACTGGAAACACAAGGAATCCAGGGCAGATGATCCCTTCAGGACCAGTGGTGTGAGTGGCGATACTGGGAGGGCAGAGGGAGGGTGGGTTGGAAAG
>NW_022111362.1:3466378-3468319 GCF_000313985.2 Echinops telfairi
GGGCTTAAGTGGAGAGCAAATGTTTTGAGAATGATGAGGGCAATGAATATACAAATGTGCTTTACACAATTGATGTATGCATGGATTGTGATAAGAGTTGTATGAACCTCTAATAAAATGATTAAAAAATAAAATAAAAAATAGATATGGAATGATATTATATATGTATTAAATCCCAACTAATAAAAAGATAAAAGGAGCAAAGAATGAAGTGAAAAAAATGTCTGAGGTCTTAAAAGCTTGTCTTAAAACAAGCAGCCATTTCAGCGAGGTGTCAGCTAAATCCAAACAAAAGAAACACACAAGGTCGTGTAATCAAAAGATAGTTAATAGATCAGAGTGACCTTAAATTAGGAGTACTGGGTTCTCAGGAGGCTATGAATAACAGTGAATTTGCAGAGTCCCTAATGGGAGTAAGCCTCCATTGAATTCTTACACAATGGGCTGCAATACCCAAGGCTAGTAGTTCAAAACTAGCCACTCTGTAGGAGAAAGACAAGGCTTTCTACTCCTATTAAGTTAAGTCTCAGAAACTCACAAGGGCAGTTCTACTCTGTACTATAAGGTTGCTCTGAGTTGGGATTGACTTGATGGCAGTGAGGAGTTTTTTGTTTGTTTGTTTTTTAAAGCAAGGATGTGAACAGTCTTGCCCTCAGGCAGAGAGCATTGGAAAGTAGATTACCTCTACTTTCTTGGCCAGTCCTGGAGGGACAATCTCCCTTAGAAGCTTGCCTAGGTGTGTCTTTGATGGCGAATGCTATATTGGGGTCACATAGTCATGAGACATGCCCCGATTCTTTTGGTCAGAAGGCCTTGAACCAATCTTGTAAACTGTTCTGTTTAACATAATGCTGGTGTTCCCATCATCACCTTGCTCATGCTTCAGTAGTCTCACCTGTAACTACGATGTATTGTTCTGCCATCCATCATGCCTCTGTGACAGTTTCCTTTGCCCACCCTCCACCCCCATGTACTTTTTAAGTCTTAATCTCAGTAAACCCTTGGATGTCATTATGATCTCAGGATAATGGTCTTCCTTATCTGAATGTGCTTTTTCTTGTCTTGTTTTTGGTTGTGTATGTATGCAAATATATTTATATATAACAATAGAGAAATAGATCTATGTACATATGTTTATATGTTAAGTATTAAGGTAGCAGATGGACATTGGGCTTCTACTCAAGTACTTCCTCAATGCAAGAACACTTTGTTCTAATAATCTGGCATTCCATGATGCTCAGTTTCCCGACATGATTGCTGGAGACAAAGCAGGTGCATAAGCAAATGTGGCGAAGAAAGCTGGTGGTTCTCAACTATCAAAAGCTAGAGCATCTGGGGTCTTAAAGGCTTGAAGATAAACAAGCGGCCATCTAGCTGCGAAGCAACAAAGCCCACACGAAAGAAGCACACCAACCTGTGTGATCATGAGGTATCCGTGGTATCAGGTATCAGTCACCAAAGACCCAGAACAAAGATTCATATCAATGTGAATGAGGGGGAGCATGGAGTGAAGACTGAAAGCCCATCTGCCGACAATTGGACATCCCCTTACAGAAGGGCCACAAGGAAGAGATGAGCCAGTCAGAGTGCAGTATAGCACCCATGAAACATACAGCTTTCCTCTAGCTCTTTAATGCTTCCTCCCCTCAACTATCATAACCCCAATTCTACAAATCTGGCTAGACCAGAACATGTACCTGGGTACAGATAAGAGCTGGAAACACAGGGAATCCAGGACAGATAAACCCCACAGGACCAATAACGAGAGTAGTGATACCAGGAGGGTAAGGGGAGGGTGGGGGGATTAATGGTGAACTGATCACCATGATCTACATATAACCCCCTCTCATGGGGATGGACAACAGAAAGTGGGTGAAGGGAGACATCAGTCAGTGTAGACATGAAAAATAATAATTTACAAACTATCAAGGGTTCATGAGG
>NW_022111362.1:3477101-3478207 GCF_000313985.2 Echinops telfairi
ACGGCCTCCCCAAAATTCTGACCACAAACTTTCAAGGGTTCTCAGGATTAGAATATCAGGCTTGTGCTTTGGAAGCCAGTGTTTATTTCACCATCCCAAGCGTCTGATCCTCCAGAATCTCAGAATCTAATGGGACACACCCCATCACCAAGCACCACCAACTTGTCCTGCTTCAAATGCAGTCCCGGCCTTGTGCTCTCCTAAGGAGGAAGAGTGACAGGAAACTCTGGGAAGGAGGGGGAGCTTGAGCTTTTTCCTTCCTGAAGCTTTTGATAAGTCCAGGGCCATCAAATGGGTTGTGTCAATTGGCATCTGGCCAAGACGGAGATACAAGATTTGGCTCAAGCTTGCTGATGTTATGGATGGGGCTCCCTTCACAAGTTCTCACAGAGGTGCCCCACAGACTAAAGGCAGCATGGGGACATCTTCACTAGAACAATGAGTTAAACTCAGTGAGTGCCCATTCATGTTTGGTTCGCTCCTTCAGAAACAAATATTTAGGGATTCATTGATGAATTAACTCTTGGATATTAAAGAGAAAAGGTTAAATATTATGTTGAGTGGTTTTAAAAGCCTCATTCTACAAATATTTCACTCACTCATCCTTTCATTCACAGCTTTCCTTTCTCATAACATTTATTAATTATCCTAACTAGATACAAAGAAATCAGAAGAAATCCCATCGTGGCTTTATTAATTTCCTAACTAAACCTTGAGAATAACTTCTACTTTGTGATTTCCATTGACCTACCTATAAAATCTCTTTGTGGAAGTGGAAAACCTTGTTTTCCTCCCACAGAAGGATTGTGGCTCTGAACTGCTGACCTTGTGATTAGCAGCCCAATTCAGTGATTCAAAATTGACTGGAGGGCAATGATTTTGAGTTTTGGATTTTTAAAATAGGAATCATAATATACCTATAACCTATTTCATAGTCCTGAGGTGTTTAAGAAATTCAAAGTTATATGAGGTCTCTGTAATATAGATAGGTGGGGTTGGTTTATAAAAATCATAGCCTTGATTCTATGATGCTCACCTTCCCGACATAATCGCTGAAGGCAAAAGAGGGTGAATAAGCAAATGTGGTGAAGAAAGCTGATGGTGCC
>NW_022111362.1:3479043-3485640 GCF_000313985.2 Echinops telfairi
GTATGAGCCCCCAATAAAATGATTAAAAAATAATCATGGCCTTGAGCAAGGTCTAGAAAGATGGACAGGGTTTGAAGAGGCCGTCACTTAGCTGGAGAAACCAAAGTAGGAAGGCTGAGAAAGGGCTGAGTAATCTGGCTGCTTCCCTAAGGAGCTGTGACACTCCGTACATTCCCTGCTGGGACCCTGGAGCCAGCCAAGAGGCATTGTTATGAGAATGTGTTTACTATTATCATCATGCTCATCAACATTATTATCATTATTAATAATATGAAATTTGGAGCATCTATGCACATTAATTTTAAACAAGTATGTGCACTGGCAAGATTTGATGCTACTACCAATAAGCAGCTATAACGTGGGTATTTAATTTACATAAAATCATTTATGCTAATTTAATTAGTTCTTTGTTTACAACTGAGGCTCACTCACCACTGAGCTGTGAGATGTGCTTAGCTGCAGCACACTGCATAGCTGGAAGCCAGGCACGTGCACCCACCTTTCAGGATTCTCCTCCTATGCACAGAGAAGGAAGAGCCACCCCTTCTTTTTTGATAAAAGACACATTTTGATTCAATACATTTTTATTCATAATTTCCTTCTTATAAGGGATTGTGCCAGGTGCTGATTTGTCACTAACTGATCAACAACCACATTGTGAAGAGTATCAGGGAGATTTCATGTCCAACACATCACATAACTGCCATGTGGCAAAACTGACATCAATCCCAGGTATATTTGCTTCCAGATCTATATGCTTACCAGAGCCCCTAAACAAGAAGAGCTACATGGCTTGTGCATGGAACTCACTCAATAAATGTTGATTGAATAAACAAAGAGGCAGCAGATAGCTCTGTTCATGTATAGAGAGCTCTCAGGTGCATGATTTCTCTGACGCCTTGTAGCAATTCTAAGGTTCTGTTTGTAGAGGACACTGAGTAGGTGGGGGTTGGATAGGTCATTGCATTGTGAATGCAGGGATCTCAGACACCTACTGGTTGCACCACTGATTTATTGCCTGACTTTGGTTTGACCTTGACTAGGGTCAAATTACTCCCCCCACTCCAGGCCCTCCATTTCCCATGTTTGAGACAGAAAGAAGAATCCCTGTCCTTCTAATCAGATGGGCATCATTTTTTTTAAAACCGAGAGCATGGAAGGACTCTGCAAGGTGCCTGGGAGTTATAAGATGGTGTTTGTCAGACTTGCCGTGGGAAACCTTGAAAAATTGAATGGAAATCACTGGCCTCATTCATCTCCTTTTAACAACCCCATGTCATCCAGCGTGGTCTTTTCCACTCCTGTTCTGTCCAAACCTGACAACATAATTTAGTTCCAGGGAACTTGAATAGACCATAGTGGACTGATATTTCTAGGAGCTCAGTTAATACTGTCAGGCAGCCGACAATGAGGATGAGGAATCAGAGAAGATGCTCTTTATTGTTAGTCTCTTTAGCTTGATTACCACTTCCCCACTTGGTGACCTGCCCCTTCCCCTGTCTTTGCTCATCCCACTCACGCACTCTCTAATTCTGCCAAGGCTCCTTTTCAGGTGAATCTGTTCTTCCTACTACACAGCCATGCATACTACAAATATGGAGTATTGACTGTGGACCAGGCAATAAGAACACAGATTTTAATAAGCACCAATCCTTGTCCCTCAATTCAATTAAGGGATACTTAAAACCAATGGGCATCCAAACAAAAACTGTCCAAGGGATGAAACAAGTGTTATAAAAAGAATATAGGGAATATGGAGCAGGCAGAGGGAACGGCATATGGAAGACCCAGTGAGTGCTATACAAAGCAGATAGGGTTAGTGAAGTCTCCCCTGGTAGAGGTGTACAAGGAGAGCAAGGGAAGAAGACCACTGGCAGTGGGCCATACTGTGCTGTTGTTAGTCACCATCAAGTCAATGTTGACTCATAGCAACCCTTTGTACAAAATACTGCCTGCTATCTCAATACCCTCACAATCACAAGTGTTCTTATGCTTGAGCCCAATGTTGCAGCCACTGTGTCAAAGCATCTTGTTGAGGGCCTTCCTCTTTTCGGATGACCCTCCTCTTTACTGAGTATGATGTTTCTTTAGGGACTAGTTCTTGCCTGATAGCCTGTCCAAAGTTCATGAAAAAAAGTATTGTCATCTTCAATTCTAAGGAACATTGTAGTTGAACTTCTTCCAAGACAGATTTATTTATTCTTATGGAAATCATATGTTATATTCAATATTCTCCACTACTGCCATAATTAAAATGCACCAATAATTCTTTGATCTTCCATATTTATTGTCCAGCTTCCCATGCATATGAGATTGAAAATATGATGACTTGGATCAAGCATACCTTAATCTTCAAAGTGATATCTTTGCTTTCTAACACTTTAAAGATATATTTTACAGATTTATCCAATGTAATGCATTTCTTGATTTCTTGGCTGCTGCTTACATGGGAGCTGATTGTGATCCAGATAAAAGGAATTCTTTGACAACTTTAATATTTTCTCCATTTACTATGGTGCTGCTTATGGGTCAGTTTTACTTTTGTTTCTTTATATTGAGTTGTAATCCAGACTGAAGGCCATAGTCTTTGATCTTAGTAAATGCTTCGAGTTCTCATTGCTTTCAGGAAGCAAGGCCATGTTATCTATATATTGTAGGTTATTGATGAGTCTCGCTCCAATTTTGATAGTGTGTTCTTCATATATTATAGTTTCTTGGTTTAAAATTCAGATTGATTAAGTATGGTGAAAGATATTGTGATAATAATTTCTTTTGCAAGAATTAATACCAAACTAATCCCTAGGAGTTGGAGATTAAAAAGTACCCAAAGTTCAACTCTTGTAAGATGCTGGTCTGCTCCATTTCCTCCTCACTCTTCCCAGGAGTACTTTCCTTCACTTTTCTGGGTTCTGCAAATGGCTGCAGTGTCTTTGTCCTGTAGAAATTATATCATTTTGAGGAAATGTCTCACATGATGGTGGTGGTGGGTGCTGTTTAGTAAAAAATCTGAAGGTCAGGCAAGAGTAAGACACGTGCTGAGGCCAGAGTACACGCTCTACTCTTGGCTCATATCACTGATGAGATTACTCCTCCTGTTTCTCAGAGGGCTCATTTTATACACAGTAGGATTGCACTCCGGGGAATTTTATTAGCAATTACTCACAGGTCGTTCCTATCAATATCTGCCCCCACTTTTTTACCAGACTCCTGCAGGGTAAGCTTGATTGGTGGGGAGAGTCTGGTCAGAAGAGTCATATTAATTCCCAATTCTGCTCTTGTAGCCATTGTCCCTTTCACACTGAAAGATTAACTTCCTTCAGTACAATCTTTTAAATTTGTTTTTAAAAATACACCCATATGAGTTTGTAAGCCAGCCATTTCATGTCTTTATCTTCCCTCATTTTAAATATCTAACTTTTAAATTGCCTGTCCCTAACAACCCTGTGCTAAGATTTGATATATTGAGTCTTGATTCTGCTTGGATCTTTGGCCATCAACATGCATAGGTAAAGTTCAGCCTATAGCAGGCCAATCACCAAAAGAGAAGCAATGTGCACCAGCTCACAAAGTCAAGCCTCTTTCTCTTTATTTGGTTGGGTCTTCATCATCTCAGCCTTAGCCATCCATCCTAGGTCAATTGGTACCAGCTGCAAGCTTAGGACCCCAGACACATCTCCCTAAACTTCAGACTAGCTGGCACCTGGAGTTAATCCATTCCCATAGGCTCAATATTCACACAAATTTTGAAACTTCAGACCAGCCAGCCTTTCCTTGTCTCTCTCATCTTTAGCCTCTGTGAATGACACTAACAGGTCCAATGGAGCAAGTCCAAATCAGCCCATCACTCCACTGCTGCCTTTCTCCCAAATTCCACGCAGTAAGTGGATCTAAGAGGTTTCCATAACTCCTGAGCAATCTTAAACTTTCAGTCCCAGAAGAGGACTTTTTCTGCTGGGCACAGACCTTTCCTGCTTTGATGCATCCAATAGCAAACCACTTGCTCAAATGCTTCAAATGTCACACAGTCTTTTTCTCTGCAGCTCTTCCTGTCAAATGTAACACTCTCATTCATTCGCTCAGCAGTTCTGGGAAGGGCTCAGGCTTTTTTTCTAAGCCCCTTACTCTACCTTGGCTTCAAACAAAAAAGCTTTTCTTTTCAGGAAATTCTTGTGAGTGTATGTGTGTATTTTCTTTTATTTATTTAAAACAGTTTTATTCACACATAATACAATTCAATAGTGCAATCAAATCAAGAAGATTTGTACAATCATTACCACAATCAATTTTAGAACATTGTCTTCTTTCTTGTAGTTATTATTATTATCATCTTCTCATTTCCCTTCACCCTTCCCTGCCATAACCCCAAGAAACCATTAATCTAATTACAGTCTCTATAAATTTACCTAGTCTAGATTTTATTAACAGAAAAACACACGAACAACTACTACCACAACAAAAGTAACAACAAAAACAAAGTAAAACAGAAAATCCTCAATTGAAAAGAAAGTATGAAACATTAAAAAAATAGAACAAATTTAAAATGAATCAAAAGAGAGATCAAATGATAAGGTGTTAAATTTTAACCTAACTGCATCTGTAATAATCCACTTTCCAATACATTCTGTATGACAGCAAGTCTGTTCACATCCCTGGTCTATCATCAGAAGAGATTCATCATAGGCTTAATCCATGTGTATTTCTCCTTCACTTTTCTAAACACTGAAACAACTTTTAAATGGGTCAAAAGGGAGATCAAATGATAATATCTTACTTTTAATCTAACAATATCTGCCATGATCAACTTTACACTGCTCTGTCTGCTAACAAGGCTATTCACATCTCTTGGCTACAGGCAGAGGGCATTCTTCAGGGGCTTCATCTATGTGTGGCCCTACAAATGGATTTTGGGCTTTCACTTCTCTGGAGCCTTCTACAAACCAGGTGTTCACAATCCCAGGTGATGCCAATCCCTCCTTCTAATTTGGATTATATTATTTACAATCCTTGGATTACACAAACTGGTGTGTTCCTTCAATGTGGACTTAGTTGATGCTCACTTAGGTGGCTGCTTGTTTTACAACAAGCCTTTAAGACTCCAGGTGCTATTCTTTCTGATAGATGGGCACCATCTGATTATTTCATCATAATTTGCTATGGCATCCATATCTTCAGTGATCTCTTTATAAGAGTGAGCATCAAGCAGGATCTTTTCAGGCAATTCTATTCTCCCTTGTTTGCATATCTAATCAAAGATGGACTTACAAGTTCATGTAATCAGTATTAATGTCCTATAATATAATATCAGGTAGGAGAAATATTGAGTATTAATAGTGAAGCCAAATAAATATATAACCCTTAATCTTTTCAATAATACCCAAGTACAGTAATATTTTCTCCATCCCTGGGCTGTATCTACTTACGTACATATGACCTGGGGGCTCTGGGAATATGGTTCCAGAAGGCACTGCTTCCCTACTAACTTTAATCAGCCAGGTCTTTTCCTCAGGCCACTCCCAAAGCAGTTCTCTTTTCAGCTGTTCTCATTATCAGCAAGAGTACTATCACATCCTCTGGACTTCAGACCCCTTATGCAGTGAATCTCCCAGATCTAGAAGACAGCTATCCCATCAAAGGAGCAGCAGCAGAACTCGGAGATAGAATATAGAACAGAGTCATGTATTTCCCAACCCACAGAGCAAGAAAAGTGAGTGCTTTTGTTCAGGAGGGTGATGTGTGGAGTGGGCTGCCTCTGGGCACTTCTATAAGGGAGCTAGGTTTTCTGACCCTCAGATCTTTGGGTTGAGGCTGATAGTAGAGTAGTATGTCCTTCGGGCATTTCTCAGCAGACTTGACAGAACTTTGTAACATGCCCTGATATCAACTCAATCCTGAGCATTTCTCACTGGCTTTACAACTTGTTAAAATTCCTTAATAAACCCTTTAATCATGAATTTTGTCTGTCAGTTCTGTAGAGCCATTGAAATGGACATTAGAAGCTAGAGATTAAGTAGAGAAATTAAATAGAGAACATTATTTAAAACAACTCAGTTATGACCCTGATGCATACCTTTCCTGATTTTAAACCATGTAGTATCCTGTTGAGTATGTTGGTTAAAATGAACACAATTACATATTCTAGAATTCCTATTATTTGAATATTATACATAATTTGTTATAGTAATATACACAGCTAAATGTCCTTGTATTGTTAAGGACATACAAGTAAAATCCTTTACTTTCAACCAAGATCCATCTGACATGAGCAATGATATCCCTTGTTCTATGTCCTCTTCTGAATCTGGTTTGAATTTTATTTTTTAGACTGAATAATGGAGTCTCATTGGTTTATTTTTTTATATGCAAACATTTACTTTTAATTTAAAATATTGACTTGAGGAAAAATTCTGCATTCTAAAAGTGTTACAATAAGCCCTGATGGTCTTTATATATTTCTCTTTGTTTGGATAATTTTTATAACATGCTTTCTCCTTTTTTTAAAAGTCATTTTATTGAGGGCTCATACAACTCTTATCACAATCCATCCATCCATCCATTGTGTCAAGCACATTTGTACATTTGTTGCCATCATCATTCTCA
>NW_022111362.1:3486557-3496737 GCF_000313985.2 Echinops telfairi
CTCTATAAGTGCCCTTTGCCTCCTAGTTCTTTCCTCTATTTCCTTTTTACTTTCCTCTTCTCCAACTATCATGGTCAGCCTTCATTTGGGTTGGGTTACACTATTTTCTCACGGTTACATTGCCCTTGCTGAATTCCTATCAGGCCTCTCACATCCTCCTTGCCACTCACTTTAGATCACTTGTTGCTCCCTTGTCCCTGGGTTGGTCAACACCACTTCCTTTCCCCCACCTCCCCGTCTCCAATGTCCCCCTGGAACCATTGGTCCCATTGTTTTCTCCTCCAGACTGTTCATGCAACCTACCTTATCTAGATAGATCTGTAGAGATAATAATATGCCCAAAACCCAAGTCATAGCAAGACAAAGCTGCAAAAGAAGGCAATGACAACAAAAAAGAAAACCAATGAACAAGAAAAGAATAAATTAATTAAAAAGAAAGACCTGTAAATAGATCAAGGTCTTATTTTTTTACCTCTAGGCATGTCCTCCAGTCTAGTCCGATAGGGTTCCATGCTCTGGCCCCAAAGTCTCTCGGGACTTTGCACTCCCTCAGGAGCTCCCTCCTCTGCTCCCCCCATTGTTCTGCTGCATGCCTTTAGTGTTTTGCCTCAGTGTGGTGGGTAAGACCAGGCCAATCCCTACAATGAGTCTCCAGTGTTGTCCCCCATAGGGCCATGGCTCAGCGAGGGATGTCGTGTCTCATAGTGGGATCAGACATATGGTGCACTCTGTGCATTGGCTGCTTGGAGTGGGGATATCATCTTCCAGGCCTGGTGGGCCAGGATGTGCTCCACGATCTCTTTCTCCCCATTAATTTGCTCCCATGTGGTCTGATTAGACATGTCCCTCTCCCTGAGCTGCAGCTTCAGTAAATTCTTCTGGGGGGAGGGGCAGTTGTCCACATAGCTGGTATGGGGGCAGAGCCCTCAGGCCCCTCCACTGGCTCTCCTCTTCATGCCGGCATGCTCTATTTGCATCCCAGAGCACCGGATTTAACTGGTCCCTCTTTCCCTTTGGAGACAAAAACAATACCCTCCCCTTGGGTGAGTCAGTGTCCTATTCCCCCACCACACAACTCTATCTTTTTTTTTTCCTTGCCTGCATTTCCCTTTTTTATTTGGGTTCCATATGTACCCCTGTATTTGGTCTGACCCCTGCCATAATACCTGGACCTCACCCTTGGAGTGCTTGCGCACAGTAGCTTTTTCCCTGTGCCAATATTACATTTTCACTTTTCTTTTCTTTTTAATAAACTTACCTCAGCGGACTCAGGTTGTACTGTTCTTTTGTGTTTGCCTTACTTCACTTAGCATAATTTCCTCCAGTTCTTCCCATGCGGCGATATGCTTCATGCATTCATCATTGCTTTTTAGCAATGCATAGTACTCCATTGTATGTATGTACCACAGTGTTTTAATCCATTCATCTGTTGATGGAAATTTGGGCTGTTTCCAACTCCTTGCAATTATGAACTGTGCCGCGATGAACATTGGAGCACAGTTGTCTGGCCGTGGTTTGTTTCTTGCCTCTTTTGGGTATATGCCCGGTAGGGGGATTGCTGGGTCATATGGTAGCTCAATTTTCGTCTGTTTTAGATATCGCCAAATCGATTTCCATAGTGGCTGTACATGCCTATAGGTCCCCCAGCAGTGGACAAGAGTTCCTATCTCTTCATAGCCATTCCAACACTTGTTACTCTCTGATTTTTTTAATTGGGCTTTCTTTGAGGGTGTTAGATGGTATCTCATAGTTGTTTTAATTTGCATTTCTCTTATGGTTAGGGATCTGGAACATTTTCTCATCTATTTATTGGCCATTTGGATTTCTGCCCTTGAGAAACTTCTCAGGTCCTTTGCCCACCACCTCAGTGGACAATTGGTTTTTTTCTTGTATATTAGCAGACTATTGTAGATTTTAGTAATAAGGCCTTTGTCTGATGTGTCATTGCTAAAGATGTTTTCACAGTTGGTGGGCTCTCTTATTACTCTATTGGTGAATTATTTCAATGTACACAAGTGATTTATCTTCAGTATATCCCACTTGTCAATTTGTGACTCCTCTGTATTTGTATCTTTCCCTTTTTCTGATAGCCTATGTATTCCCTGGCCAAGGTCTCAGGTTCGTCCAAATTCCCTCATTAATGGCCTTAATTTTGGGGGGTTTTATCTCAAGGTCTGTGATCCACCTTGAGTTTATTCTTGTGCATGGAGTGAGGTAAGAGTCTTGCTTCATTTTTCTTCCGGTAGATATCCATTTTTTCTAGCACCATTTATTGAAGTGGGCATCTGCTTCTTGTTTGATATTGTTTGGGCCCTTATCAAAGATCAGTTGCCTATATGCTGCTGTTTTTATTTCTGGGTCTTCAGTTCTTTTCCATTTGTCTGAATATCTGTCCTTATACCAGTACCACACTGTTTTGACTATTGTAGCTGTATAATACATCCTAAGGCCAGGTAGAGCAAGCCCTCCCACTTTTTCCTTCTTCTTGAGGAGTTCTCTTCTAATTCTGGGCTTCTTCCCCCTCCATATGAAATTGGTAATGAGTTTTTCCAATTCTTTGAAGAAGGCTGGTGGTATTCCTATTGGGATAGCATTGAACTTATATAGTGCCTTAGGCAGAAGTGACATCTTTATAATATTGAGTCTTCCAGTCCAGGAGCATAGAATATTCTTCCAATCGTTGAGGTCACTATTGGTTTCTTGTAATTGCATTCTGTAGTTTTCCTCATATAAATCTTTTGTTCTTTTAGTCAGGTATATCCCTAGATATTTCAATTTGTGCCTGGCTATTGTAAAGGGTACTATCTTTTTAAGTGTCTCTTATGTGATCTTCTCTGATGTGTATAGCAGTCCAATAGATTTCTGTTTGTTGATCTTGTAACCTGCCACTCTACCATATTCCTCTGTTGATTCCAACACTCCACTTGTGGAGTTTAGGGGGTTTTCTATGTATAGAATCATATCATCTGTGAATAATGGTAATTTTGCCTCTTCCTTCCCTAGATGAATACCTTTGATGTCTTTTGTTTGTCTTATGTTGTTAGTTAGGCCTCCAGTAGGAAGTTAAATAGGAATGGGGACAAGGGCATCCTTGTCTAGTCCCCTTATTCAGTGGAATTGTTTTAATCTTTTCTCCATTAACTACCACATTGCTTGTTGATTTTTCATATATAGCTTGTGAGGTAGTTAGTTTATTGTGCCAACCTGGCTGATAAACACATGTGGGGTTAATTGAAGGGTGGAAGAATAAATGACTCAGTGAGCCTCACCTTTCTAGTTCTCAGGTCTCTTGATTTCTGAGGGTCGGACCAGGGTTCAGCTGCCTTTGCGGTTCCCTGCTTCAGCTTGCATGGCTGACTTCCTGCAAGATATCTCCCAGGAGAAGCCACATGGACCTACCACGATGCAATCCTGGGTGCTGAAGCAGCCATGTGGAGACCCCTGCCAGCACTGATATGCTTACATGTTCACTGACTCGGCTTTCCTCTTGCAGCCACCGTCATAATGTGAGATGGAGGAGGATTTTCTGGATTGGTATCAGACATATGGGCTAATGTTGGACTTATGGGCTTGGTTGGGATGTTTTCTTAATGTGCACACACTCTTTATATAAAACTCTTTCTTATACACGAGTTTCTTTGGATTTGTTTCTCTAAAGTACCCAGACTAACACAGCTTGTATAATATTGAGGAGTTTTCCTTCTATTCCTATTTTCTTGAGTGTCTTAAACAGGAATGAGTGTTGGGTGTTGTCGAATGCTTTTAACGCATCTAACGATATTATCATGTGGTTCTTATCACTTTTTTCTGCCAATGTGGCGAATAATACTGATGGTCTTTCATATGTTGAACATCCTGCATCCCTGGTATGAATCCCACTTGGTCACAGTGAATTATTTTTTTATATGCTTTTGCATTCTATTGTGTTTTCCCCAATATAAGATAGTCTTATATTTATTTTTCCTCAAGAAGAAACACTATGGCTTATTTTCAGGGAACGCCTCATTTTAATTAAGTATGGTACAGCAATCTACATTTATTCAAATATAGTTGTCGTTGTCTTCTGGACCATCGACCCACAGTGCTGAGTAAAAGGGCAGCCACAGCTTTCATTCTTACCCCTGAGGACACACAATACGTAAACCAGTGTCCTGCTCCTCACTTCACAGAGGAGGCTTTGACTTTCACTTTCTATGTCTCCCTCTGTGCCTCAGCTTGCAGCACGCACAGAATGACAGAACCTGACAGGGGAACTGACCTTGTTGATTGGCTGCCCGCACCTCTCCGGTCACCTTTGAGATAGCAGCTGTCACAAGAGGGCAGATGAGAAAGGCAGTCTGTCTTTGTGACCGCTCCATGCTGGTGCGCTGCAGACCCATGCCTATCACTGTGTCTTATTTTGGGGGTATGGCTTATATTGTACAAACACTTGGAAATCCTACTATGGCTTATTTTATGGATATATCTTATTTTCAGGGAAACACGGTATTGGCCAGTATTTTGTTAAGGATTTTTGCATTGATGTTCATTAGGGATGTTGGTCTGTAGTTCTCAATTCTTATGAAATCTTTGCCTGCGTTTGGTATCAGAGTTATACTAGCTTCATAGAAAGAGTTTGGTGATTTCCCCTCTTTTTTTATGTTCTGGAAGAGTTTTTGTAGGGTTGGTGTCAGTTCTTCCCTGAATGTTTCATAGAATTCTCTTGTGAAGCCATCTGGCCCAGGGGATTTTTTTGGTGGGTAATCCCTTAATAACCTTGTGTATTTCTTCCATTGATATGGGTCTGTTGAGGCTCTTGACATCCATCTGGGATAATCTATGGTGGGATTGTGTTTACAAATATTTGTCCATGTCTTCCAAGTTTTTTAATTCTTTAGAATATAGGCTTTCATAGTTATGTGTAATTATCCTTTTGATTTCATTAGGGTCAATTGTATTGTCCCTTGTTTCATCCCTCATCCTTGCAATTATAGTTTGTTTCTTCCTTTCTTTGGTTAGGTTTGCCAGCAGTCTGTCAATTCTGTTAATTCTTTCAAAGAACCGACTTTTAGCTGCATTAATATTTTCCCATAGTTTTCTTGTTTAACCTTCTCCTATATCTCAGCTCTGATATTTATTATATCTACCCTCTTGCTATTAGTAGGATAGTTCTGTTGACTCTGCTCTAATTGGTGTGAGTTTTGTGCCAGCATATCATCCACGAGTCTCTCTTCTTTTTTCATGTGTGCATTTATTGCTATGAGCCTTCCTCTGATAAATGCCTGTGCTGTATCCCAAATGTTTTGGTACGTCGTATTTTCATTCTCATTGTTTTCTAGAAATTTCCTGATTTCATCTCTGATCTGGGTCAATACTCACTCCTTTTGCAATAAAGAATTGTTCATCCTCCAATTGTTTTCCATTGTTTTCTTCACTGTCCTGTTGATTTCCAGCCTTTTGTCACAGTCATTGGAGAGAGGTCTGTATAACCTCTATGTGCTTGAATTTACTCAAGTTCAACTTGTGTCCCAGCATGTGTTCTATTTTCAAATATGTCCTATACAGGTTTGAAAAGAATGTGAATTTTTTTGCATTTGGGTGGAAAGCTCTGAAAATATCTATCAAGTCAAGTCATCAAATTGTACTGTTTAGATCTGTCTTTTTCAGAGAGTAGTGTATTAAAGTCACCAACTATACTTGTTGAAGCTGTGATTTCTTTTTTCATCTGTTTGAGTGTTTGATTTATTAATCTTGCGGGTCTCTCATTGGGCACGTATATATTGATTATGCTCACTGGTTCTTGGTCTACTGATCCCTTGAGCATTATATAGTGCCTTTCCTTGTGTCTTGCTATGGTCTGTATCTTGATGTCAATTTTGTCAGATATTAAGATCATTACCCCTGCTTTTTTTGCATTGCCATTTATTTGCTAGGTATATTTTCTCCAGCCTTTAATTCTCAACCTGTTTTTGTCTGCAAGCTTGAGATGTGTCTCCTGTAGGCAGCAGATTGATGGGTTATGTTTTCTTAGCCAGTCTGTTAGCCGCTGCCTTTTAATGCCTCAGTTCAGGGCATTGATATTCATTGTTATTACATCTATCTGTGGACTCTGTGATGTCATCTTGTAACTTTTGTGTTGGACATTTTCCTACCTACCTAACCTATCCGCTTGTGTTGTATATGTGGTTTATGTTTTCCTTCTTTCCACTATTGAGCCAACGCTATCCTGGGGCTCTTTTCTCTTTGTCACCCTATGGGTGGAGTTGTTCTATGTGATGGTCTCTTATTTGCCCTTGGTGAGTGTTGATCTTCTGCTCATACTGGATCAGCAAGGATCTTTTGTAGGGCTGGGTTTCTTTTTATGTATTCTTTGAGGTTGTCCTTGTCTGGGAAGATTGTTACTTCTCCATCTATCTTAATAGAGAATTTGGCTGGGTAAAGTATTCTTGGGTTTGCATTGTTTTCCTTCAATTTTTGGAATATGTTACTCCAATCCTTCTTCTTCATCGTGTTCACTGATAGATCTGAAAATACTCTTATTGGGGTACCTTTATACGTGACTCTTTGCTTTTCCCTAGCTGATTTTATGATCTCCTTATTTTCCTCATAGTTGGATAATTTGAATAATAGTGTCTTAGTGACATATTCTTGGGCTTCCGTCTGGCTGGTGTTCTTTCAGCCTCCACAATGGTTGCCTGATTTTCATTTATTAAGCAGGAGTTTTCCCTAAGAATTCTCTCACTATTTCCATTGTTGTCTTCTTTGTTGTGTCTTGTTCCGGTAGTACAATTATTCTAATAGTATTCCTCTTCATAGCATCGGACATGGTTCTCAAGTTTTCTTCAGCTTCTCTGATTGTCTTATTTGGCTGCTTTCCATGTTTGCTGAGGTCTGCTTGGTTATCCTCTAGGTCACTGGTGCAATTCTCTGCCTCCTCAAGTCTGTTGGCAAGGTCTGTCAATTTGCCACTGGATTTTGTTATTTCATCCCTTAAGTCTTGTGTTTCCCTTTGGTGTATGGTCTTTATCTCCTCTCTCATTTCATCCGTTTTCTGTATTGATTCCCTCATATCCTGTATGGCTGCAAGCAACATTCTGAAAATGTCTTTCTGTGACAGGTCTATATCTGCTTCTTCTATGCACATTGTTAGAGTCATGACTTCTGTCATTTTCTTCTGTTTATCCTGATTTTTAGTTGAGGCTGTTGGGACTGGTTGCTGTTTACATGTTGTTTTAGAGGAGCCTGGAGCCATCTTCCAGAGTCAAATAGCACTGGGCTCTCTCTTGTGGGATTCATATAAGTGCTTCTAAGAAATACCTTTCAGTAGTTGTACTGAGGGGTCAGGCTACCACTGTATCTTCCTGTGGTTTCACTCTTATTCTAGTCGACCAGTATTCTGTTATTTGGAATGTGAGTTGGATAGTCCTCTCACAGGACACTGGTCAGGTTATAGACCCACGTGTGTGTTGATTCACTGGCTGATCTCTAAGTAAGCCTCATGGTGCTTGGAGTACTTTGGGTGGCATGTGGTGTTTCCCTCTGCAACTGGAGTGCTGAGGAGAGCATGTGGGGGTACCCTCCTTGGTGTAGAGCACTATAGCTGGCAGGGGGAATTACCATAGTCAGAGAGATCGCATTAGAGCTTGGGTGGATATTTCTGCAGTAGCAGGCTGCCCTACCAATGGTGGGCAGGAGTTTCCCCCAGTAACTTGTAGGGCCTCGGTGTTTTGGCTGGAGTTTCCCTCACTGTTTGAAGCAAGAACTTCCTGCTGTGTAGTGTATGGAAGAGAACCTGCGTGATTTCCCCAGCTGTATGTAAAGCCAGCAAATGTGGGTGGGAGCTCCCCCATTAGGGCCTTCAGAGTTGTCCTAGGCAGAGGGGAGTGGCCTGGAGTTCGCTAGTGTCTTGTGAAAGGAAATAGAGGGAAAGGAGAAGAAAAAGAGAGAAAGAAAACAAAGACTGGAGCAAAAATGCCAAGCGAACTAACCCTCACTAACACACACACACACACACACACACACACACACACACACACACACACACAAATAAAATGCACAGACAAAACAAATGTGAAAACAGTAAAAAAAAAAAAAGAAAACAACAAAAAAGGAGAACTGAATTTGCTGTACTGTGGCAGGAAAGAGCAAAGAGACAGAAGAAGAGGAGAAAAGAAGAAAAAGTGAAAGAAGAACAAAAAAGAAAAAACGAAAGAAAAACACAAAAATAGAAGAAAAAAGAAACCAAAGCAGAGAAAAGTAAAAAAATAGATAAAGTGATAGCTAAACCCCATGTTGTGCCATGTGTAGCACTGTCTCATGCTATTTGCAGCACTGTCACAAGGGGCAGGCTGTAGCTCTCCCCACTGGGTGGATAGAGTTGCCCTAGGCAGAGGCTAGGGGTCTGGAAACCCACAGTGGCATGTGGAAGGAAAGAGAGGGAGAGGGAGAGGAGAGAAAGAGAAGGAGAGGAGAGAGAGGAGAAGAGAACAAAGAAAGAAAGAAAAAGAGAAGAAAGAGAAAGAAGTGGAAAAACACAACTGTGTTCACTAAGATTGGCTGTGTTGGTAAAGAGGGAAGAAAGAGAGAAGGAAAAAATAAAGAATAAAGAGATAGTTGATCCTGGATTGCCTGAATGTAGGGCCAGAAGGGTTTAAACCCTGCCCCACTATTGCAGGTTGGTGCTCCATTTTAGTGCAGGGACCCAGTGGTGCTATCCAGAATTGCCCTAGTTGGCAAGTTCACCTTAGAGGTCCAACGGAGGATTCCTCAGCAGCACAGAGCTCTCTAGAGGACTGTCACAGCTGCCTTGTGTGGTGTGCATCACTCCCACAGAGAGCTGGCTTGAGTTCCCTCTGCTATTTGGGTTGATTTGCTCTAGGTGGAGGGTAGTGTCCTGGAAGCCAGTAGTGGTGCGTGATATGACAGAGAGCAAGAGAAGAGAAGAAGAGGGAAAAAGGAGAAAGAGAGAAAGAAAACAAAACAAAACTGAGCCCATTGAGACTGACTGAGATGGGAAAGATAGAAGGGCGAGCACATAAATAAAGAAGAAATCGAGTGGTAATTAAGGCGATAACTGAGACTTGATCACCTGTCGGTAGGGTTGGAGGAGTTCCAACTCTTACTCAGAGTAGTGGGGTGGTGTGCCAGCTTAATGTAGGGTTCCAAAGATGCAGGGTGGGATTCCTCTCGAAGGCAAGATCGCACCAGCAGCCAGCCTTCAGTTCCCATCACGGTATTGAGCGCTGGATTTCACTGGTATATATATCTCCCTTGTGCTGTATGTAGCACTACAGCAGGGGTGGGGTGGGAGCATGGGGTGTTCCCACAGCCCCATGTAGGGCCTCAGGACAGGCAGGACCTCCCCAACTGTGTGTAGAATCATTGAGAGGGAAGCTGGGCTTATTGTCCTATCTAGACTGCTGGTGCCCTAATGGATCAGAAGATTATTTTTTTTATTTTTTCCCCCCAGGCCAGCTAGAATCAAATCAAATTAAATTGTCTCCCTGGCTCTGGACTGTATCTCTGTGTTCTGTGAGAAGCTTAGACTTGCTTCAATGCGTCTTTGTTATGCAAAAAGCCTCCAGGCCCTGTAGCTAAGTTCTGGCATTCCTTAGTGTGGGCTTCTTCATATGCTGATTTATGTTAAGGGACCCCTTCTATGTACTCGTTGGAGCTGAGCAACAAGGCTGGGGTTTGGGTTTTTACCAATAATATATATATTCTCACTCTTTTTAATATTATGCTTGTGAGGTGCTCTGTTTTGGGGGCTGTCACGCTGACCCCCAAAGGGGGAGATCCAGCTTATCAGGGGCATTGTTTTCTTCTCGGCCATTTGGAACTGAATTTGCCCCCTGGACTCTGACTATTCACCTATTTTCTCCCACATCATGATCTGCCTCAGGTAAAATTCTGCTTTTTCTTCTACTCCAAATTATGGCTATCTGCTACCCCTACTCCCCTGGCTATGAGTTCTAGGCAGCTAACCACACTGAGAGCTTTGGCATAGGGTACTCCTCGTGTCTGGGATTATGTCCCCTTTAGGGTATCAGCCTGGGGAAATGGCGACTCCCAGCGAAAGGGCAGGTAGGAGTAGCTTTTCAGCTGGAGCCCATGAGGACAGCTTGCAGAACCTAGAGCGGTTTAGAAGGTTCTTGACTCACTTTCGAGTGGAAATCACACACACACACACACACACACACAC
>NW_022111362.1:3496837-3506400 GCF_000313985.2 Echinops telfairi
ACACACACACACACACACACACACACACACACACACACACACGGTGCAGGAGAGACCCTAGCACCCTAATTCTAATTTCAGGACTCCACCTCCAAGTTTCCTTCACCTTACCTCCGAATTTTCTGGTCTGGCAGCAGGAGCTCCGAATGGGTGGGATTTAACTAGTCATCATTTTTCCCAGCACCAAATCTGGTTTGAATTTATGGCAATTTTCTATTGATATACTACTACTGCATTTAAAAAATATCATCTGAAGAATTTTACTTCTGTGTTATTTTAAGGATATTGCTCTATATTTTACACATTCTATTGTATCATCATTCTTCGGGATAGACAAACATGGATCACTTCCAATTTGTTGGCCATATAGCTGTCTTCCCTTTTGTTTTTTTGTGTTTTGTTTTTTTTGCAAAGACAGGTTAGGATCTCCATTGCTGCATTGATTGAATGTTGATTAATTATTTTTTGGCACAGAGCTTCTGTGATTTTAACATTGTTCTATATTTTACCCATAGATTCCTTTAAATTTTCAACTCAGATTTTTCCTTTAGCTTGAAAAGTTCTAATCTTCATCTGTTTGATTTTTTTAGTAATTTGCCTTCACACTGTGCTTTGAAACCTTTTATACAGCTCCTTCATGTAATTTCTTCCTTTCATTTTAGTTTTTATACATTAAAGAGCAAATTTCAGTTTCTTTCTGACATCCATTTTGGACTTTCCCCCCTTATTCTTTTAAATGACCATTTTCTTTTTTCATACATGATTAAGGTGACCAGATGTCCCACCTTTGGTGGGACAGTCCCGATTTTTAACAATTTGTCCCACGGTGTTTTAAAAAAGTCCTGAGTTTTGGAAAGAATGCATGACAAGCTAGGGTATATGGTTTTCGGCTGCCATGTGGATATTTTGCCAGGATCTGAGTTTTATCAATGGTGTCCCGCTTTTGTCCCGCTTTACCAATGTTAAAATCTGGTCACCTTATACATGATGTCCTTGGTGTCATCTCACAACTCATCTGGTCTTCAGTCAATAATGTTCAATGTTTCAAATCTAGTCTTGAAGTTGTGGGGTATACTCAAGACTGCATTTTGGCAGTGGTCATAACATGAGCAAAATCCCAAATGCCTAAAATACCAGGCTCTTTTTAGGGAATGGCAAATGGTCTGGATGGCTGTATTATGTAGGGATGCAGGCAAAGCCAGAGCTCAGAGTTGACTGTAGAAAAGAAAGTGAAACAAGCTAGACTTTCCTCCAGGCAGATATTCACATCACTTCTGTTTTTAGGAACCATGCCTTTTATTGGGAATGTACCCAAGTAAAACTGGGGAGATGCAGATAGGGCATAGAAAAATTGATAATCAAAAGCTGGAAGCAGATAAGGGGAAAATCCAACTTCATTCTAACTTGTTGAGAGTGGAGGCAAAAATCTCAAGTGCCAGCAGTCTCAGGAGAGTATGGGGTGCAGACACTGTAGTACCTTTTAGTTGTGTGATTGGGGCAGAAATGTCACCACCATTTGACAGTCTTCTGAAAACAGAATTTTTTCCCCTTTTCATGAATTTTGTCAAAACATGCACCTGTTCAGAACTATGTACAAACAACAATAAAAACAGTTTCCATAAAGTGCATTTTAACTTACGGAGACCCTATGTCTTTCAGAGTAAAACTGTGCTCTGAAAAGAATGAAATCCTATTCCATAGGATTTTTAGGGGCTGATCTCGAGAAGAAGGTTGCCAGTCTTTTTTCCTAAACACCTGTGGGTTGATTTGGGCTTCCTACTTTTTGGTTAGCAGCCAAGTGCATCAACAATTTGTGTCACGCAGGCCCTCCCAATGTTACTTAGAAACCACTACACATGCTGAAGCTTTCTTTCAAATTTTCACACAAAAGTGCTTTCCTCTTGACCCAGGGGAAGCACAATCACCCTGTTGGAGAGGTGGGCCTCTGCTTCCACAAAACACTTGCATTAGTGGTTTGCTTTTATGGTTGTCAAGATTTATTGTTCCTCTAGAGCAAATATTGACTTAGATTTTCTATCCACAAATATATGACATTTCAAGTCAATAAATTTGGATATACTAGTCAATGGCTACTTATCATTTCTCCGGCCCTGAAATAAAAACTTCAGGCCCCAGTGCATGGATTGGACCATGGCATTGACCTTTATACAACCCCTTGCCCATAACATTTTGACAAAAGAATTCTTGGAAAATGTGCATGCCTTCTGAGTAACTCACTTTCTGTGGCTAGAGAGGCCACTGGGCAGATATGCCTTGGCTTGTCACCCTTCTCCCCTCTTCACTGAAAAACATGCTATTTTGTTGACTTCTCATCTCAATGGGCTGAGGATGACCCTCATTTACTTTATTAATGTGTGACAAGGGATTTTTTAGACACAAATGCTCATCCATGTCAATTTCTTCCCTTTCCAGCCACATGGAAGACGATAATTTCCAGTTCCTTTGGAGTCAGATGGGATCATATGCTAGGATGGGTCAGAATCTACCCAGGAAAGTCCCAGGACATGGGGGTAAAGCTCCTCACTTAGAGGAGCACTTTTGGAACACTACTGCCTGCTTTAATCTCCTTATCGTATGAATGAATACACTGAAGCCCAGAGGGGATGGTGATGGCCTAAAGTTGTCCTAGCTAGTGTCACGATACAACCCCAGACTTCTTCAACCCTCTCTCAGGTTGTACTTGATTTTGTGCATCTTTTTATTGACTAACTCTTAGGTAATTTCCAAGAATATGTCATTTCTTTCTATAGAGAAACAGTGGCTCCTTAGGCTGGACTGACAAGAGAGTGTCAAAGGCATGATCTAGGGGCCTTAGTCTGTGGACACAATAGGCTACATTTCCCAGGCTTAGATCCTAGATCTACCATTCTACGACCTTACTTAGGTGCATGACTTAGAGATGATATCTTTACTATTGGTATCTATGAGACAACACATGGAAAGCTCTTAGTGCAGTGCCTGGCACATAGTCAGGGCTCAGTTGGTACCACTCATCTGGCCTCCAACCCTTTGGAAACCCATGAAACTCATATAGATTCTGAGCAGAGTAGCTGTCAAATCAATCATCTTTATTTACTTCCACAGAGAGCTGTCACAGGGTGGAAAAAACAACCCTGACATGCAGACACCAGGTTAGGAAACACTTATGGTCTCTCCTCACCAAGCAAGCCCTGCTCCACCTCCAGGTACCACTTCTCAGACCCTTTCAGGCAGTGACCTGAGCATATTCCCTACACTCCTTAAGGGACAACCACTGCTGCTATTAAATAAATGAGAATTATCTTTTGTATGCTTAATATCTATGTTCTCCTGTAAGGTGTTACAGTCTTCTAGTGGTGCCTAACAGAACTACAAGTGGTGACTTTATAGAACAGGAATTTATTACCTAAAAATTTGGGAAATAAAAAGTCTATATCAGGTTTCAGTGAAGTGGCTCTCTTTGTTGTCAGTAGTTCCGTGTGGTCCTGGTTCCTTGATAACCCTTGGCTCATAGACATTTAAGCCTCCTCATAGGGTCCCTGTATGCTACTCTGTTTATTCTGCTCTTTTTACATCTCAAAAGTGAATCTGTTTAGGACCCACTTTACTGTAGCATGATGTGTTAGGCAAGGTTCTATAGAGAAATAAAACCAGGACACTTATGAATATATATATATTCATAAGTTTATAAGGTTTATACAACAAGAAGGAATATAACAGTTAATTAGTCCACACTGCAGTGCAGAAGGCCCAGTTCAACTCACTTGCATGGAACAGTTAATATACTGGAAGTCCTACAACTCACATAGGCTTCTGGGTCCAATGTCAAGGAAGTAGACAGCAGGAAAGGCAGGCAGAGTGCCTGGAGGCAGCAGACAGCAGTGTGGGTCAGCAACAGTCACCATAGCAGGCCCCAACAGGATCTCAAACTCAAGCACGATGGTGACAGGATCCACCAGCCTCAAGCTCAAGCAATGTATGTACCAGCAGCCTGGTGAAGCAAGACTTGAAGAAGCCTCAAGCTCTAGTAACATGATCCATGGGTTGGCTTGGCCCACAGAAGTGTAGCACACAGGTTGAAGTAGAAAATTGGCTAAAGCAGCAGTATGCTGGTCCAATCACCAGGGAATAAGAGGGAGTTGGATGCCATTTGTCTTTATTTATTTCAGTCGTCCTTCAATCAAGCTGTGACCTGACTAAACTCCTCCCACATGTTCCTATTGGCCTAGTTGGCACAATAAACCTAGTTATCACACATGACCTCCTTAACAACAGAAGAAAACCATTATTTCCAAACCAAACAAGGTACAAGGGCTGGTCAATCAATATGTACTTTGGGGGAACACAATTCCATCCTTGACAGAAGACAAAGAACTGAAACTTGTTTGAGCCTGTCTTATTGTTTTACCATTACTGAGCTTAGTGCCTGGGTTTCAATAAACAATTTTTGATCGACTGAATGAATAATATGAGGTACCATTGTTTACATTGCTATCATATAACAAGCTTAGTGCAAGATAAGTTATATACATAGAGGTAGTCTCATGTATGCATAATTTGTTGGCTGCCATTCCCCAGAAAAGGTTCTTAAAGTCAAGTGAAGTCCAATTCTGAGTAACTCTAGATATGACACTCTTTCCTTTTTACTTACAACTAAACTTCTCTGAGCTTCAGAAGCTCTTGGGGGTGTATATAAAAATGTGGCATCCTAGGATCCATCCTCAATACTAGTGTTAGTAGGCTTGGAAGCAGAGGTGGCCCCTGGTGTGTGCAGGACCCCAGGTACACATCCACTGCTGCCAAGTTGATTCCAATTCATAGTAACCCTACAGGACAGAATAGAACTACTCCATTGGGTTTCTAGAACTGTAAATCTTCATGACAGCAAACAGCTTCATCTTTCTCTCATGGAAGGGCTAGTAGGGTCTAACCACCACCCTTTTGCTTAGCAGTGGCAAAATGGTACCACTGCTACCAGGACTCCTTTAGGACCTTAGGCAGAGGAGGGATATTTATAGTCATAATTTGAATCACCCCAAATAATATGAGTCCATTATGCTGGCTCAATTTCATGTGATCTTGTGAAAGAAATACTATGCTGGTCAGATATAGCAATCTTCTAGCCAAGTTGCCCACCTAAAATAGGAGCCCAGCCATCTCACCTGGGAAAACTCCATGTGTCTGAGACCTGGAGCTCTTTGGGCCATCTGGTCAGCCCTCATAGGCATTGGGGTATGTTAGAGAGAGGAGAAATAGAGTGAGAAGTAAATGGGCACTGGGAGTCACACAGACCAAGGCTAGACTTAGGGATCTTTGCCTGCATGATACTGCCTGCCAGGTTAGTCCCAAGCACTGGCAGGGGGAGTACAATATTTCAAGTAAGGTGCTACTAAGTGGGGAATTTCCTGAGGCGTGGGACTCATGGAGGGCTCCCACTTGCTGGGGTCTAAATGTAGGAAGGTGTGCCTGGGAGCCTAAATTTTCACCTTCGCTCCAGGGCAATCTGATTGCAGGAGTTCTGCAGATCTTGCTTGAAGAAACACTGTTTGGGGAGCATAGGGACAGTCTAGGTCAGACGTGCTAGCAGTGCTGAATGTCCCCTGGGGAGCCTTTGGTGCAGACCAAGGCTCTCTGCCCTGTGTGCCAACTGTCGCCACAGTCACGCCTTCTGAGAGGGAGGCTGGAGGCAGGCATTGGATGGTGACGTGACCTCCCATAGGGCCTTCTGATCAGTTGGGCCCTTGGCAGGCTCCTAATTTGTCTCCTCCTCGAAGTGCCAGTATCAGCTTTCTGATGCAGAGGGACCCTGGTAATGAGTTTCTATTAAAAGAGCTGAATCCCTACTCTCAGGACTCAATGTTCAGAATAAACAGTGGGGCAGAATGCTATTAAAAAAGGCTTCCAACACTGACAAATTAAGCCTTTGGGAATGCCATACAAAGAATTCATTTTTTGAGTGTCGAACCAAGATCAATAGAGACAAACAAATAATTTCAAGTGGGAATCATCTTAATGACACCCAGGTATGGGCAGGGGTTGAATGTGTGATTTTGGTCCAAGGACACCCCAGCTAAGATAATGAGGGAACAGAGTAGTAGAGTTAGTAAGGGGTGGGAGAGTGTCTTGGTCTCCTGGGTGGCTGAGCGAGGTGGATGTCGCCTCTCATTTGTCTTTGTCCAGAGTTCCTCTTTCTCTGGGGGATGCTTAAGCTGGAGTGCTGCGCTCAGCCCACAGAGGGCTGAGGCAAGCCTAGGAGGCGGGGTCGGGTGGTGGTGTCCAAGGGGCTGGCTTTGTTTGACCAGACAGATCTTATCTCCGCAGGTGATGGATAAAGTGGTTGGGGTCTGCCTTCCTCTCTAGTTCCCATCCCCATCACCTGCATCCCTTGTCGAAGGAAGGTTTCCAGACATCTGCACAGATACTTGACTTTTCACTATTAAGGCTTTCCTCCTCTCTGTCTCCCTACCTGTGATTGTTCTGTATAAACACTTTGGAAACACCCTGTGTTTTCCCCTGGAGCTTAACAAAATCTTACACATTATGGCAGAGCCAGTCCTGTGTCTCTCATTCTTTAGGTCACCTTTCTTAAATTCAGAGTGGGGCAAATGGTTTGCACTTGACTATGAACCTAAACGTTGGTGGTTTGTACCACTCAGCTTAGGCTTGATGGCAACAGGCTTAGACTGCTAAATTTTAATGATCTGAGCCCCACCATTGAGTGTTTCCTGAGTGCAAGGCAGCCACAATTGTGCCCCCGTGTCCCTTTGTTGCCTGGTGCAGTGAAGATTGATTTGCTTGTTCATTTATTAAGGGACTACCTCTACCCCTTCTAGGAGTTGCTTTCATTCAGTCTTATCTACACACATCCACTGAATGCCTGTTCCATCGTCACTTCTATGCTGGGTTCTTGGAGACCAAGATTGACCAAAATGAAACCAGGAATCCTTTGAGAGCAGAGACTCCCTTATCCCTCTAAAGTGGTCCTGCTGCCCCCATTCATGTATGAGGAAACATCCATATAAACTCACATGGTTAACGGTACTTGGTCAATGGTTAGTGGAGTTAGGACTAGAGGTCAGCTCTTTTGCCTTTGTGCTAGATGTGTGATAGCTTACTCCCTTCAAGATTCTTTCTATATACTTATCTGTATTCATGCATGTAAGCAACACAATGGACCCCACGGTACTATATTTATACATATTTCCCATTTCACAGGTGAGGATGCTAAGTGCTGCTTCCAGCCAGTTCTCTTTCCTATGCATCGTTCACTTCTTCAAACCTGGAGTGCTGTGGAAGCTGGTGGCAGATGGTGCAGGCCCAACTGGGATGAAGAAAACAGTCTATGGATGCTCTGGGAGGCCCGGCAAGGGATGTAGGGCAGAAGGCACAAGGTGGGAGAGGTCTGAGCTGCTTGAATCCTTGGGCCATTTGGGCTACTCTTGGAGTGTATAGTGGGCTGGTTCCCTGGGGCCCTTTGTGTGTGCTCTACAGAGAACAGTTGTGCCTTGGTTCATTCAATAAAGGCCCTAAGATGTTCTGTAGTAACTTTACTTTAACTTTTTACAGCATTGGCCAGGTTTATTTATTTATTTATTTTTGCAATAGGATACTCCTTTCTGTCATCTTAGAATGCTTCTTAACTTTCTGTGCCACTCATTTTAGGAGATTCACTTCTCTGCAACTGGCTCAGAGGTCAGGGCCATTGATCAGAGTGTGGAGTTGTGACTGAGGCCTCACGTTATGTGGGGAGAACCCAGGATACTGATTTTCTTGAATTTCAAGAGGAGAGGATTTCCAGGGCAGGGAGTGGATCAGCAATGGCAAATGCCTTCAGTTGTTGAGGACAGTGAGATCCAAAGCAGCCTGGGGTTGGTGAGGAAGCATCTGATAGGCAAATAATTAGCAGACTCCAAGTTGGCTGCTGGAGGTTTGTAAATTGATTTGGTGGAATAGGGGCTGGTATATCTATTAAAATTCATAATACACATTCCTCATGATAGAGCAATATCATTTCTCTCTAACTACTACAAAGAAATATTTTACACTTGGGCTTACAGAGTCCTGTTCAAAGACATTCATAACAGCAGCCTTGTTAGTAAGAACTGATTATGGATTCAATTATAACCCTTCCCCCAAATATGCTGAATTATGATCTCCAATACCTGTGAATATGTCCTCACTTAAAAATGGGGTCTTAGTGATGTTTTCAGCTAAAATTATGTTATCCTAGCATAAGATTAGTCCTCATCCAATATGCGTGTGATCCATATAAAAAAAGAATAGACCTGGAAATAAAGAGAGATGATGGCTTTGTGGAGATGGAAGTAAGAGAGGGAATTGTGCTGTATCTGCAAGCTAAGGAACAACTGATCTACCAGAATAGAGAACAGACAAGAAAGGATATTCTGCTAGTGGCTTTCGAAAAGAGCAAGACTCTGCCAACATAAATACTTGCCACTTTAAGCCATCCACCTGTGATACTTAGTTACAATAACCATAGCGAACTGTGTAGGTCTGGGTGGACTAGAGAAACAAACCCATAGAAACCCATATGTGTATAAGACAGAGTTTTATAAAAGGGTAATTACACATTAAGAAAGCATCCCAACCCAGTCCAAATCAAGCCCGTAAGTCTGATATTAGCCCATATGTCTGATACCAATATATAACGCCCTCTTCAGACTCATGAAACACATGCAATAATGCCGAGTGCAGTATTATCACTGCCAATGGGTAGAGAGTTTTGTAGATCCAGTGGCATTGTAAGCATCTTAGTGCTAGCAGGGGTCTCCATGTGGCTTCCTTAGGTTCAGGATTCTGGCTGCATCAGGGTAGGTCCATGTGGCTTCTCCTCAGGAATGCCGTGCAGGCAGTCAGCAGAGCGAGAGCGTGTCTCTCGTCTCCAAGGAGGAAAAGTACTGGAACTCGCAGAATTCTCAGGAGAAGACCATGCTCACACAGAGGCCTCATTGGCTATGCTCCGATTGACAGACTAGGCTCTACCCCTTCATTCTTAATCCTCTCAAGTACCAAACTAACCCTGAGAACTAATGGAAACAAACTAATGTTAATAGGAAACTATTAAAATGCCATGTAGCGTGTCCATACTTCATAAATTATAAAAAATGGCTTAAGTCAAAAAGTATTGCCACTAGGGTTTCAGTTCATATATGCATGAGTTTATTCCAAACTTAAAAAAAAGTAAGCAGCATATGTGTATTTCTGTGATCAGTAGATGGCTGCCTGTACAGAAGTTTTCTCAGTAAGAGACCCTACTCTTAGTGAGACAAATACACTATGACAAGTAGTCTTGTCTCAGTCTTATTAGACCTTCAAAAAAGTTCAGTCACAACCATGGCCTCCAAGGGAATCTGCTGGACTAAAGTCCAAGCACAGCAATTGGTTCAGAAGGACATGGTGACTGTGTTTTGGAATTGAAGAAGGGCCATATCAATAGATTTTTCTTGAAGGACACAGGGAAATCATGAAGACTTAGTATGAAGAGGCTTTAAGAAAACTTTAAATCATATTAGTCTAAAAATAGGCATGGTTAAGTGGATGCC
>NW_022111362.1:3508218-3511933 GCF_000313985.2 Echinops telfairi
CTTTACACAATTGATGTGTGTATGGATTGTGATAAAAGTTGTATGAGCCCCTAATAAAATGTTTAAAAAAATAAAAATAAAAAAATAGGCATGGTTGAGGTTATATCGAGAAACAATAGCTTCACATTTTAATACCTTGTTTAATAATATTTTCCATTATTTTGTAGCAATACTTTTGGACTTGTCCTTATATATAGAAAGATCTCCAATACAGTGCTGGCTTAACAAAGCTAGGTTCAGAATAACACATTAGATATGATATTCCTTATGTGATGATATACCTTTGCAGACATATGTACATAGTGCATATGTGCGCATGCACATGGACACACACACACACACGGAACGTTGTGTTCTAAATTCTAATTCCAGAATTTCTTTGAATTCTAACTTTGCCATTTACTAGTTTTATGATGTTGGACAAATAATTTAGCCTTTCTGTACCTCAGTTTGCTTATCTATAAAATATAATTCTAACCTCAAGAAATTATTGAACTGAAGGAAACAGTGAGCTGAGTATAAAGGAAGTACTTATGAAAGTGCCTGGCTCATGGTCAGGGTTAAGTATAGCTGCTATGATTACCATATCCCTTTTATTCTAATGCATATACTTTTTGTTGTTGTTCTTGTTATTTACATGTCAAATCGGAAACTAACATAAGACTTGGGATTGATGGTTCTTAATATTGGATGTTGGCGTAAATTGGCTCCTTTTCCTTTTTCCTTCTTGGTAGTATGCAAAATTGTGGCATGTCTTACAATGGAAGAATGTAAGATGAAGTGAAATAGGATGTTAATTCTAGATAATACTCATGCGGAATTTTGTGTGTAAGTTACAAGGAAGTCCTGGGAGACACCCAGCCGGCTCTTCCACTGCAGTTCCCTCTGGGAAGCATGTTAGAAAGGGAGCTGGGAGCAGGGCCCTGGGGCCTTATCTGGGCTGCTTTAGTGTTTTACAAGCAGTCTGTCCTTATGTTTACATGTGGTTTCACTTAGGGTTGCTTGGTTGCAACCAGCAGACACTAACACTGGTTAAAAAGGAATTTATTGGCAGGATGTTGGGAGCTTACAGAAGTGATAGGATCCTGAAGAGGCGGATTTGGGGAGGGGCGTGAGCCCAGACCTGTCCCCAGGGCCTGGCTTAGAAAATACAGCCACCACCTGGTGGCGGGGAACATCTGGTCTGCACACACACAAGGCTGAGATGAATGACCTCCAACCTTTCACTCTGTTTTTGGGTCCTAGTGGCCTTTGCCATTCTTTTAGGTTTGGGAAACTGCCTACTTTGAGAATTTGATAGTGAAAGGCTACAAAATTAGCCTCCCAGTGTGCAGTGAGAAATGCAGTCGCTCACTCTTCCAACATTCCTTGCAGCTAGGGCACAGGCATCTCTTACAACTGAAGAGAACTTAGAAAAATGACATAGAGGCTCCATGCTCTAGCACCAGATGGCCCAGGGGCTGTGGGGCAGGGAGGTGGCAGTCAGGAAAGGCTCCATGGAGGTGGTAGCTGGCTCTTGAAACCATGTCTGGATGGACAGCTATTGTTAAGACAAAAGGACAGGGGTGCAGAAGAGAGGTCAGGAAAGAGTACCTTTCTAGGCTTATGATCATGATGGGCAATGGGTGCTCTGGGAGAGGTGAGAGTCTCAAAGGGTCAGGTGTGGTATGGACATAGGTCTTGGTGTGATGGAGAGAATCAGGGGCGCAGAAGGGGTGGGAGGTGAGGCAGGGGCCAGAAGGTGAAAGTCTTGACTGTTTTATGAAGGAGTTTGGATTTTATCCTGAGACAGTGTCATGTCAACAAAGGTGTTTTTAACAATGTGCCATTAGATCGCTCTTTTAAGAAAGATCATTTGGGTAGATGAATAGAAGTGGGCGGTAGGGAAGGCCAGTGCAAGAATAGTGGAAGCAGAAGGCTAGGGAGCAGTTGGGTGGCTGTTGTAATAATTTAGGCCAGAATTGACAAGGTCTAGATTAAGGATTTGCTAATGGGAGCAAGGAGGGTAGGCCGTGGATTAAATCTCCAAACCTTTGATTTTAGAGAGGCAAGAGTCCTGAACATTCACCTCTTGGCTTCCATTCCTGGCTCCTCCACCAACTTGCCAGGCTAGTCACTCCCCATCCAAGACGGCGATTTCTGCCAAACACTCGGTGATTTCCAGCACCAAACTGCTCTTCCTCTCAGCTCCTCACCGGTGTTTATTTTACATGTTGGGATTCTTCATTAGATTTTGTTCTACAATGGTTGTGATCCTAAATTTTGTGTAAAAAACCACTTGACAAGCTCTTTGGGTCCCCTAGCACCTCTGACATCTTAGGGTGAGTAACTTACTCTGATTTTACTGGGCCTTTCCCAATTTTAACTCACAAAGGCTCTAAGGTCCAGGTAAACAGGGGCAACTGGTCAACCTGACATCTGGGGACCTGGGGACCTAACACCCTGGATCTGCCATGTGTGACCTAGTGTCAGGCCCTAGAGGGACTGAGAAGGGTGTGCTGGGGTCTGTCATTGTTGCTGAGGTGCAGCCTCCTGTGGGATAGGGGGCTAGAGTAGGTGTCAGTATCCAAAAAGGTGGAGAGGGACTGGTGAATCCAAAAGGACAACTGAGATGAGCATTACCTGGGAGGCAATAATGTTTTTGTGTAGCCCGCTAGATCTGAGAATTACTTTTGATAGTGTGTAATGGAGACTTCTTCAGGCTACTTACCAGTTTGTTGCATTGCAGGGTGTGTATGTTGCTATAATTCTGGAAGCTATGCCACCGATATTACATATACCAGCAGGATTATTCAAGGTGGACAAATTTCAGCAGAGCCTTCAGACTAAGCAGACTTGGAAGAAAGACTTGTGATCTACTTTCAAAAATAAGCAGTGAAACCCCTCTGGATCACAACAGAGCATTGTCCTACAGAGTGATGGAAGAGGAGCCCTCTAGGATGGAAGCCATCAAAGTACCAAGTGTCCACAACAATGGACTTGCAGTTACCAATGATGCAGAGAGAGAAGGACTGGGTGGTGTTTCTCTTTGTTGCTCATGGGGGTCACCATAAATTGGAACAAACTTCATGACACCTAACAGCAACAAAACTATGGAGAAACAATGTTGTTGTTAGGTACCACCTAGATGGTTCTGATACACACAGGGACCATATGCATGACAGAGAGAAATACTGCTGGGTCCTGCCCTATCCTCACAGTTGTTGCTAGGCCTGAGCCCATTGCTGCAGCCACAGTGGAAATCCATCTCCTCAAAGGAGTCCCTCTTTTGCACTTTTGCAAGCATGATGCCTTTCTCTAGGGACTATTCAGTCTTATCCTGCCTGCTTGCTTCTAAGGAGCACTCTGGTTGTACTCTTTCTAAGACAGACTGTTTGTCCTTTGGATAGTCCATGGTACATTCAGTATTCTTCTCCAGCACCACAATTCAAATGTATCAATTCTTTTTCAGCCTTCGTTATTCAGTGTCCAAATTTCACATCCATATGAGGCAATTGAAAATACCATAGTTTTGGTCAGGTGCACCTTAGTCCTCAAAGTAATGACCTTGCTTTCAACACTCTAAAGAGGCCTTGTGCAACATTTACCTAATGCAGCAAGTCTTTTGATCTCTTGAGAGCTGTTCCCATGAACATTGAGTTAGTTAATTGTGCCAGCCTGGCCGATAATCACATGTGGTGCTGGTTGAAAGGCGGAGGGATAAATGGGTGGTGAA
>NW_022111362.1:3514106-3524112 GCF_000313985.2 Echinops telfairi
TTTCAACAAGCAAGGTTGGTCATCTGCATATTACAGGCTGTTAATAACCCTTCCTTCAATCCTGATGCCACATTCTTCTTCACATAATCCAACTTCTCTGATTATTTGTTCAGTGTATAATTGAATAAGATTGGTGAGAGTCTATAACCCTGACACACGCCTTTCCTGATTGTAAACCATGTAGCATCCCCCTGTTCTGTTCACACAACTGCCTCTTGGTCCATGTACAAATTTTGTATGAGCACAAATAAGTATTCTGGAATTCCCATTATTTTCATGGGCATCCATAGTTTGTTATAATCCACACAGTGGAATGCCTTGGAATAGTCAATAATACACAAGTAAATGTTTTTCTGGTATTCTCTATTTTCAGCCAAGATTCATTTGACATCCGCCATAATATCCCCTGTTCCATGTCTTCTTCTGAATCTGGCCTGACCTTTGGCAGCTCCCTGTTAATGAACTGCTGCAACCATTATTGGGTGATTTTCAGCAATATTTTACTTGCATGCAATATCATTGGCATCGTTCTATAATTTGAGCATTCTGGTGGGTCACCTTTCTTTGAAATGTGTACAGATATGGATCTCTTCCTGTCAATGGCCAAGTAGCTGTCTTCCACTTCCACAGAGGAGTAGCAACTTCCACTGCTTAATCAATTTCTTGAAACCTTTCTGTTGGGATTCCAACAGTTCTTGGAGCCTGGTTTTTGGCTAATGCTTTCACTGGGGCGTGAACGTCTTCCTTCAGTATCGTGATTGCTCAGGTACTGTCTCCTGAAATGGTGGCATATTGACTAGTTCTTTTTGTTAGTAACTGTGTGTTCTATCTTCTTTTGATGTGTCTTGTATCATTTAATATTTTGCCCACAGAATCTTTTAATATTGCAACTTGAGACTTGAACTTTGTGTGTGATTTCTTTGAGTTAAAGATATGCTGAGTATGTATGGTCTTCCATTTGGGTTTTGTAGATCTAAGTCTTTGAACAGCTCATTACATTTCACTTTGTCTTCTCTAGCTTCCCTTTTAAATTTTCTGTCCAGTTCTTTGACTTCATCATTTCTTCAATTTGCTTTAGCTACTCTACAATTAAGAGCAAATTGCAGAGTCTTTTCCCATATCCACTTTGATTTTTCCTTCTTTCTTTTCTTTTAATGACCTTTTGCTGTCTTTATGAATAATGTTTTTGATGTCCTCCCACAGTTCATCAGGTATCCTGTCGTTAGTGTTCAATGCATCAAATCTGTTCTTGAGATGTTCTCAAAATTCATGTGGGATATCTTCAAGGTCATATTTTGCCTCTCATGGACTTGTTTTGATTTTCTTCAGCTTCAACCTGAACTTATATATGAGCAATTGTTTCATAGGTAGGCCCTGGCTTAGTTTTAGCTGCTGGCATTGAGCTTCTTCATGACTTGTTCTCACAGATGTAGTCAATTTGATTTTTGTGTATTACATCTGGAGAAGTCCATGTGTATGTATGGTTGCTCTTTGTGTTGTTGAAAAAAGATAGTTGCTATGAACAAGTCCTTGGTCTTTTAACATCATGTCCTGTGATCTCCAGCTTCATTTTTATCATCAAAACCCTATTTTCCCTCGACTGTTTTTTCTTCTTAGTTTCCAACTTTGCATTCTAATTGCCAATAATTATCAGTGCACTTCGATTTGCATGTTTGATCAATATCAGACTGAAGCTATTGGTAGAATTCTTCAATGTCTTCATCACCACAAGCTTTTGTGGTTGGCACGTAAATATGAATAATAGTTGTATTGATTGAATTTCCTTGAAAGTGGCAAGCTATAGTCTATCACAGATAGCATTGTATTTCAAGATTGATTTTGAAGTGTCTTTTTTTTTTTTGCCGTGAATGTCACACCAATGCTCTTGATTGTGTTATTCCTAGCATAGTACACAATATGATTTTCTGATTTAAAATGTCAAATACCAGTCCAGTTCAATTCACCAATACCTAGGATATCAATTTTCATATGTTCCATTTCATTTTTGATGACTTACAATTTTCCTAGATTCATATTTTGCACATTCTAAGTTCCCATAATTAGCATATTTTCTGGCTGTTTTACAGTGGTGCTCCATCAGCAAATGAGGGCCCTGAAGGCTCTATTCCACTGGTTGTACTCCATTCATGTCACCACAGTCAAGTCTACTTTGAGCAAGCAGCTCCTTCTCAGTTGCATTTCAAGTGCCCTCCAACCCCAGGGGCTTATCCTCTGGCAATATTTCTAGAAATGTTCTGTTTCCACTCATTAGCCTGTCAGTATCCAACAAGGCTTCAAAGCTATGCGTAATGTTTTTAGTGGCTACTTCCTCTGAAATGGGCAGTCGATTTCTTTTTTATAGTCAGTTCTTAGTCTGGAAGCTCTTCTGAAACCTGTACATTTTGGGTGACCCTGCTGGCATTTGAAATACCAGAGACACAGCTTTCAGCATCACAGCAACATGCAAACCACCACATTTCAAGAATGCATTTTTTGTGGGGTGGGGAGGATAAACATTAAGTGCAGAAGAAGAATGTCGAAGAGTGGCGTGGTGACTCCACGAAGCCACCAAAGCCTAGGCCATCTCTCTCGCCATCTGTGGTAAGGCCATCATAACCTTGAGATGGCCTTTCAGGTTTAGCCTCATATTCTTGTCCTGGCAGTTAAGATGTCACAGGAGATGTGAAGAAGAAGCAGCGATGTTTTTGAAGGAAGCAGAGCTTCCTCAGATATTCCTTTCAGACACCTGCTCCCTCTCTTGGCCAGATCTGTCACACGGTCTTACCTGGGTGAACAAGAGTTGGAGAAATGTATTTTGGTTGATTTGAGAAGATCCAGGGCCTGCTCAAAGAAACAATGGAGACTGTTTGGGTAGCTAGCAAAGTTTGCCTCAGCAAGATCTGATGGGATTCACCGAACACTAAGTCGTCCGTACTCCTTAACACATGACCTCAGCTTCTGCCAGCAGAATACCCTTCTGGTTATTTCTGCTGCTCAGCTGCAGAGGGCAGTGTGACCAGCACCCCTAGGGCATAGTGACTTCTCAAGTTCCCTCTTCATCCTTCTACTGCACAAAAGCAGAAGGCAGGCTGTGAGTCTGCAGCTCCTGGTGAAATCCAGAGGACCCTGACCCCTTCTTGTTGGAAGGCTGCCTTCCCTCCCCCCAGCCCTCCTGCCTTGTGCTTCCTGTGGCCTGGAGCCCAGCCTCCCTCTAAATGTGATTGGCTTTCCTCCCCTTGCCCAGGGCCAAGAGCGAGCGCAGCCCATCTGGTTCTGTTTCACTGCATGTTCCTCATCAGGATGTGTTTGCCAAGAGTTATTTGATGTTCAGAAAGAATTCTAAAGCTTTTGAAAAGAAGTAAATAAGATCTTTTATCCCCAAAGAGTCATGAAATTGCATTTTGCTGAGGAGATGGCAGACACCCATGTGTGGTCCAAGCTCAGGGTATGACCCCCCAGGGCCGTCGGAGTTGCAGAACTTGTTCCACAGCCACTTTGTCCCCTTCCTACCACCCCATGTCCCTGGATTCAGCTTGGATCTCCCTGGGAACCCGCTCTGGGACTCTCCTGATCCTTCCATGATGCCCGAATTTGGGACCAGAAGGTGGGGCCTGGCCTGTCTCTTGCTCTCCAGCCAAGAAAGCTTTTAGGAAGCACTCCTCCCCATTGGTTTTGTCAACCAATTGCCTCCCTGATGAGAATGCACGTACTCTGGAGGGGACAGGACTCAGCAGTGACCAGCGCAGGCCTTTGCTCTGGCCTGCACAGGAGGCCTTCAGGGGTAGGGTTGGAGGGAACCCCAGCAAGCATTCCCAGAGGAAAAGATTTGCAAGACTTGGGGCTTAGGGAATAGAAAAAGGTCTATGCCTCTCTCCTCTCCCCTCCCTGGGGGCTATTTGAATAAGCCACACAAAGTGCTGACTGTTATGTTTTCTAGAAAGGATGGAAATACTGGCTCTACCTCTTGGGTCCTGTGACATAGTGGTTATGCATTGGGTTGTGAAACACAAGATCAGGGGTTCAAAATCACCACCTGTTCTTTGGGGGAAAGATGAGGCTTTCTACGTGCATCAAGAAATACAGTCTCAAAAGTCCACAGGGGCAGTTCTACTTTGTGCTATAGGGCCGCTAGGAGTCATAATTGACTTGCTGGCAGGGAATTGTTGATTTTTGAATTCTTGGGACTTATCCCCACAAGACCTCTGTGATTCCAGCACTACTATCTTCCTGGGAGTTCCCCCTGCCTCCTGACTCAGCACAGCAACTCCTCTGCACCCTTTCTTCTGGGCCCTCCAGTCACACAAAGCTCTTTCTCCATTGTGTGGGTTGAATTTTGTCTCCCCCAAATTGATGTTGAAATCCTAACCTCTATACCTATATTTGTAATCTTGTTTGGGAAAGGATTTTCTTTGGTCTGGTGATGAGGTAGTATCAGTAGAGGGTATGACCTAAACCTTATCACGTTTGTGTAGTAAGAGGAACAAGTTAGATACAGGTTAGATACAGCAGCAAGCACAAATGAGTGAAGACAGAGGGAGGCCACATGAAGATCACCCAAGAACAAGGAGCACAAGGCCAGTAGAGGTGGAGATAAGGATCGTCCCTTAGAGCCTTTCCCTGTAGCCAGGGATACAAATTCAGGGTTCTAGCCTCCAGCACTATGAAGACATGCATTACAAAAGCAATAAGAACAAAACCCCCTCAGCTACCCTTGACCAGGCTGGAATTTCCCAGACAAGTTTCGATGGAAACATGAATAGAGCTAGTGCTGGACCTTTGAGTCCTTTTGGCACACACACATCCCTCTAGCCTCTAGCTGAGCACCTGGCATCTTGTTGCATTTAAAGCATCCTTTGAAAAAAGTAGCTCCTGGGGCAGATGATAGTTTTGTCTTCATCCTTTTTCCTGATTGTTCTCCCCACTACATTCATATCACAGCCAGTTGTGGGTGGGTATAGGTCTACCCCATCAGTAATACCTCCTGTGCATTCTCACTTGATCATACATGGGGACTCTGGAAGATTCATTGTTTTCAGCCGCTGCATAGTAAACTTCAATTCACATGGAATACCTCCTATGGAATCACTCATGACAGATTACAATTCAGACTATTAAACATTGATCACTCAAAATTTAACATCCCATTTCCCCTTTGATATCTGTAACAGCTCTCTGCATAAGACAACAATCCAGCTCTCTGCAGCACAGTGTGAGGGAAGACTTCAAAGTTTCCTTCCCACACACCCAGTCTCAGGAGCTGCAGGATGCTGAAAGCAAAATTGCTGAATGGAAGACATGGGAACACCCATCTGCCTAACCTTGCAGCTCTGATCACTGACCAATAGGTCATGGATTAAAGTGCTGGGGTTATGTGAGCACAATGTGGATTCAAGGCCACCATGGTATTTTTTAGAAGCTGTCATAGTTAATGGGAAGTGATGTGGCTAAGGGTCCGTATAAGTGGACTTAAGTCTGTGCCTTGCTTCTAGCCAGTTAGGAACATGAGGATATGTGGTGTTTCCTCAGCAGTAAAATGGAGATGCCAATACTTAGCTAAGCCACTGATGGATTAACAGATAAGCTATCAGTGAGCATGCCTGGTCCATCGCAGGTAATCAGAAAAAGACCATGCTTTCCCCTACTTTGAAAACATTTGTTTAGGTCAAGTTTGGAAGCACAGTTACAGGACAGCAACTTTGGTGGCTTGGGAAGACAGGAGATTTCAAACTCTTTACAGGACAGTTACTTTAATAAAAACTGGTGATCAGGCTGATTACAAATTATTGCCTTCCTTTCATTTAATCAGGCTCCCAAAGGTCCTGTATTTTATTAAAACTCTATTAATTAATACACATTACTGCCATTGAGTCAATTCTGACTCATAGTGACACTATAGGGCAGAATAAAAATACCACTATGAGTTTCTGAGACTGTAACTATGAGAGTAGAAAGCCTCATCTTTCTTCTAAGGAACAGCTGGTGGTTTCAAACTGTAGGCCTTGGGGTTAGTAGCCTGTGTCAGTCGGGGTTGACTAGAGAAGCAAATCCAGGGCACTCATGTATGTATAAGAGACAGCTTTATATCAAAGAGCAATTTCATATTAAGAAAACATCCCAGCCCAGCCCAGATCAAGTCCATAAGTCTGATATTAGTCCATGTTTAAGACTGGTCTATAAATTCCTCCTCAGACTCACACAGCACAGTAATCATGCTGAATGCAGGAAGATTGCAGACCAATGGGTAAAAAGTCTTGTGGATGCAGTGGCAGTGGAAGCATCTCAGTGCTGGCGAGGGTCTCTATGTGGCTTCTCAATAGGAAGGTAAAGCAGAGAAAGAGTGTGGCCCACCTCCAGAGAGAAAGAGAGGAAGTTCCCAGAATCCTCATGAGAAGGTCATGCCCACAAGGAGGCATCATCAGCCTGTGGCCTGATTAACAGGCTAAGCTCCACCCCTTCACTCTATTTATCAAGTTGACATGAAATTATGTAACTACCACACAGCCCAGTGCAGAACCCACTACACCATCTGGGCTTCATTAATTAGATAACTACTAGTTATTTGTAGCGGCAGTAGTGGTTCCGTGATAGAATTCTTGCCTTCCATGAAGGAGAAACCCCCCAAAGCACTCTACTGTCAAGTCAATTTTGATTCAGAGCCATCTTATATAGGGGTTCCAAGACTGTATGGGGAGCAAAGAACTTCACATTTTCCCCACAGATCAGCTGGTGGGTCTGAACTGATAACCCTGCAGTTAGCAGCCCAGTGCCTAATCTGCAGTGCCACCAGAGCTCCTTTCCATGACAGAGACCAGATTCCATTCCCACTACATCTCATACACAGCTGCCACCCTGCACTTTTAAGTGGGGGCTTGTGTGTTGCTTAAATGATGAACAGCTTTTAGGGGATCTCTCACACTAAGACAAAGTAGGAAGAAAAGCCTGGCAACCTACTTCTGAAAATCAGCCAATGAAAACCCTATGGGTCATAACAATATAATCTGTAGTAGATTATGGGACGGTACAGGACTGGGTAGCATTCCCTTCTGTTTTGCTTGGGATCACCATGACTTGGAGCCAACTCGATGGCAGCTAACAACAACAACAACAACAACAACCATGTATTAAACACTTACCATCGACCAGGCCCTGGCTGATGATTTATATGTGTTACCTCGTGTAATCCCTATCTACCAGGTGGCTTTTCTCTCACTTGGTCCCATTTACAGATGATAATCTTGAGAGTTACAGGGAAACAGCAACACTGGGGTTAAGACCAAGTCTATTGGACATTAACGTTCAAGATCTTGCCTCTGAATTCTATTACACTTTTTAATCTGAAGACTCCCAGCACTTTGTAGTCTTGGAAAGAATTGTCATCAATAAATTGCCTTCAGGCTCTCCCCATGCATGAGAAAAAGTGAGTGTGTTTCTCTCTAGGTAGATGCGAGAGCAATTATGTGTATACACCATTTCTATTTGTGTGGTCCCTCATAAACTGGAGAACAGGTAACATGAACACCTAGAAGCTCCCATTTATCTCCTGGAGTCTACCTGCAGCGGAGGGGACCCCAGGGCCTTGGCTGTCTCCTTGAGGTCTTGCAGACACAGCGAGGTACAATTCAGCCCATCCAATGTAATTCTAGTCCATTGCATGAGCAGTTTTTGAGGACCCATAAGTGCAAAGGGGAGTCCATGGTCAGAAAGAACAAATGCACAACCTAAGCCCTCATGCCCCTCGACCCCGGTGAATGGCTCAGGAGGTTCTTTTCCTTTGAGCCATGCTGTGCTTCACTTCTCTGAAGCCCAAGCTGCTGGCTTCCATCCTAAATCCATTGTCTACCATGTGCTGGGGGTTTTCAAAGATAGAAAGGAAGCCAACTACTATTGTGTCATTTCAGTGCAGGGCAGAGACTGGAGGCTCCTCCTCTCCTCCTGCCTTATAGTCAACCAATTACTAGACCACATCTCTGACCCATGGCTCAGGACAACATCCCATACTGTGTTGTCTCCTTTGCAGGCCAATTGGCTCCAATTCCTTTCTTAAGCCTTCATGTATTGTGTGCCTCTGAGCTCTCTATCTTGGCAGAAGATGAGGAGAGTTGAAGAGGAGGCTGGGAGAAAAATTAAGATGATCATGCCAATGTTCCAGGGAGAGCTGATAGCTCTGGGCTGGGGATTTCACAGATAGAAAGGGAGCCCCACTCTCCTCCTTCCTAATTGCTCAGAGAAACCTCCTGTAGTTCAGATGGATGGATAACAGAATTGTGCAGCCACACCTCTGCCATTCAGACTCCATGGGGCCTAACACAGCAAGATGGAGTCCAGGACTTGGTACACAGCCTGCCCAGGGTCTTGAGAAGCTGCTGCGAGGCCTGAAATTGTAGTATTTGGGCTCTAAGACTGGATGCCACTAATTTCTCAAGTATATTGTGCATTTGTCAAGCATGACAGATACTTTTCTACTCTGGAGAAAACCTCTCTGACCTGAATGACTTAGCCTTATGCAGCAACTTTCAGAGTACTCAGCATGGCCACCAGACTTCTGTCCCTGGGAAGTCTGTGCAGCAGCACTACCTGCCCCATGGATGTGAGATACAGTGTCTTTATTCCACCTTCAGTGCCTGCCCCAGCCCACATGATGCTGTTGGAAATTGTTTTGTTGTTGTTGAAAATTTAATAGTTGATCCTTACAGGTTTTCTTTATTCTGCATAACCAGGACAGGCTATGCAACGAGGTAGACAGTGAACTGGCTTTGAGCCTGGATTAGAACCTACATCATCAGCCCTGTGAGCCATACATCATTAACCTCTTTTCTCAAAGGAGTTTGTTTTCAAGAAGATAATTAACTTGCCCCCAAATAACAGGGAAGGTGATGTGAAAATCTACCTGTAGGATAATTTTCTATGGGTGAAATAATTGCATTTAAAAGCACGTCTTTTAATTTAGAAACCTACTCTCCCCAAGCTGTCCTCTACGAAGTTGTCCCTTCTTACCTACCTAACCACACCCATTGGTCGTGGGCAAGCATGATAGATGTCTGTTTAAGGAAGAACTAAGGGTATTTTATACATCTGGCACCACAGAGTCTATGAAAATCTTTGCAACATGGGGAATTTTAGCTATCCCCACAATTTCAGACATTTTTCCCTAGGTAATTGACAAATAAAAACTATTAGCCTAATATTTTCTCTAAGCTTCATAGCTTTTTTGGATACTGCCCACTATACATAATTTATTAATATATTCTAAATTGACATATTAAGCACCTACTGTGGACACTTGGTGGTGCACTGGCTGGAGAGGTAGAGCAAACAACTGCAGGCATACTCTCTGCCCGGCCAGGCTTAAAGCCTAGTGTGGAAGCCAAGTATTAACTCACATAATCGTGCAAATAAAGATAATTGATTGGTTTTGACAAGCATCGTAAAGCAGAGATACAAAATTCTTAGAAATCTAATAATCAGTTCTTAGATTCCGTCAGGAAGGGTCTTTCTTATGGGGGTAAAGATTAAGCTGAGTTTCAATGCAGGAGAGAATGAGGTGAAGTGGGAGGGAGGAGTATTTTTGTCAAAGGTAACTGCATGTACAAATATCCCATGCCGAAAAGAAACATGGTTGGAAGAAGTGGGAAGCTGCAGGAACTGAAGGGAGTGTGGTATGTGACAAGGGTAGAGAGGCTGTATTGGGAAACTATTTTATTAAATCATTTTATTGGGGGCTCGTTCAACTCTTATCATTATCCATTCATACGTCCAAACTATTCTTTATCCCCCAAGATCTAGTCCTCCTTTTATGTATGACTACATGGCTTTCCTGGGCAAAAGGCTGTGCTGAATAAAGATGACTCTTCTCAGCCTCCTTTGCAGCTGGGGTGGGCATGTGACAAAGCTCTACTTAATGAATTGTGTTATGTGTATTTTGTGGGTAATGCTCTTAAAGGAAAGTGGCACAGACTTCTTCATCCTTTGCTCCTTTCTACTGGGTGGACGGCCCTCAATCATGATG
>NW_022111362.1:3524212-3525997 GCF_000313985.2 Echinops telfairi
ATAAAGATGACTCTTCTCAGCCTCCTTTGCAGCTGGGGTGGGCATGTGACAAAGCTCTACTTAATGAATTGTGTTATGTGTATTTTGTGGGTAATGCTCTTAAAGGAAAGTGGCACAGACTTCTTCATCCTTTGCTCCTTTCTACTGGGTGGACGGCCCTCAATCATGATGCGTAGCACTGCAGCAGTCATGTAGAAATCTCCTGTCAACTCATTGCCGTCAACTCAATTCTGACTCCTAGCAATCCTGTAGAATGGTCCAATAGGGTTTTCAAGGCTGGGCTGTAAAACTTGATCGTAGCTGAATGCCACATCTTTCTCCTAATGGAGGGATTGGTGGGTTTGAACCACTGACCTTTTTTGGTGAGCACTTTAGTGCTATAAATACTGTGCCACCAGGGTGCTTAATTCCATGTTAGGCATTATCGAATGACAACAGAGCAGATCTGGGGTTTTATGACATCAAGCTGCAGTCCTTGGCCTCTACCTATTCCCTGTTTTCTCTGCTCAGGAAAGAGGAAGAATGCATGCCTCTCCTATTTAAGCTATGTCAATGGAAGCTTCTGCCATTCATAGAAGTGGCAGAAGTCAGATCTCAGAGGACTTGGTAAGTCATGTAGACTTGTTTTGTTTTTATCTTAAGAGTTTGTATTAGTTGCAACCAAGTGGAATCTTACTCATGGTGATCCTAGTGATCCCATGAATGACAGAAGGAAACATCGTCTGGACCTATGCCATATTCAGTGGATCACTGGGGGTGTAGTGGTTATGTGTTAGACTGAAATCTGCGTGGTCGGAAAATCAAAATCACTAGCAGAGCAGATGGATCAAAACTGGGCTTTCTACTCCTATAAAGAGATACAGCCTCTGAAACCCACAGGGGGATTACAGTAAGGGAGAGTTGCCATATGCATAATTTTGGGTGTGCTCGGGTTCATTATTACTACTATGCATTTTGAGTGTGAGGTAGTTAGTTTATCGTGCCAATCTGGCCGATAAATACATGTGGGATTAATTGAACCACGGAGAGATAAATGGCTCAGCGAGCCTTGCATTTCTTGTATCTTGCTCTTTGATCATGGGACCAGTGTGCGGCTGCCTCGCTTGTTCTGTGCCTCAATTTGCAAGCTACACTACCTGTGGGACACCTTACCCGTGGACTGTGTCACTGTAATTTGAGGTTCCTTCAAGACCTGTTTTGCCACACAATTGGAATTTATATCTCTTGAGCTGGGGACTGTCAGACCCTGTCATCTGGCTGACTGTTGGTGACCTGCCTTGCTGTTTGCTGCCTGTGCCCAGATAATCCGAATTGCTCTACAGAGGACTATCTTGCGACCCTCAAGACTTGAAGGACTGCCAGTGTCTCACAGTGAGTTGCACTGAGCCATTTGTACTGTTTTATAATTTAATTAACTGTTTATTTCTTGTGTTATATATTTATCTGTATAAAATATATAAAAATTATTGGCCATCTGGTTTTGTTTCTCTAGAGAACCTTGTCTAACACAAGTGCCTCCTTTCTGTACTATATTTGACAATATTCTATTGTGATAGATAGGGATCTCACTGACTAATTTTATTTATTTATTTTTTAACAATTTTCTTTCATCATTGCTTAATTTTTTAAATCTTTTTTAAAAATCAATTTATTGGGGCTCATACAATTCATCACAATACATAGAGCAATTGTGTAAAGCACATGTATACATTTGTTGCCCTCATTATTACCAAAATTCACTTTCCTCTTGGGTTCCCGGAATCAGCTCATTTTCCTTTTTCCCCC
>NW_022111362.1:3526594-3532614 GCF_000313985.2 Echinops telfairi
TGATGGATACCCTTACTGAACACCATGGACGTATTCAATGTTAAATATCATGCACAAGCTTGAACAACTCTGAATAGTGCACTGACTTATCAGAATGGGTCTGGGCACCCTGCTCTGTCCCACATGAGACCAGTCTGCCTAAATACCCCATGTGTGCTAAATTGTGTCCACCTCTGAGAAACGCAGCAAAATGAGATATTGGCCTTCTCTCAAGGATCTTATAGCCTTATATCTCTAGGAAAGAAAAGAGTCATAAAAATAATAGAAATAAAGTCCTGTGGGTCCTATAATAGACATGGGAGAGTGAAGTGAGAGTTGGCTTAAAAAAGGCAGCCTATGATAAGTGAATTTTGAAAAGTTATTTTTAATATGTTTTAAAAATGTGGTTTGCGTGAGAGTTTACAGAGCAAATTGGCTTTCTGTTCAACACCTCATACTCATTTTGCTTTGTGACACTGATTACAATTCCCACAATATAACAGCACTTTCCTCACTCCCCCACTGTGTTCGCCATAACCCTTCATCCCTCTTTCCTATCCCATCCTGCTTTCTGAGCTTGATCCCTGGCAAATGCTACCCGTCTGCTCTCTCATATGGTTGATTGCTCTAGTGACTGCTTTAGTGGTGTTATTTCCTTATAGGACTGTCTGTTTAGTTAGGCTGAAAGTTGAGTTTCACATGTGAAGAGGAGATCTAAGGACCAAAGTCTCAGGGGTTCCACCAGTCTTTGGCAGGCTAGTTATCCTGGTGTTTGTTATGATGTTGCGTTTTCTTTCACATTTTTCTCTTATCCAGGACTTCCTATATTGATTCTTTTCAGAATTATCAGCTATTGTATTTGGGAATTGTCTATTTATTCTTGTCAGTCTTGTCAGTTATAGAGGTTAGAGTCACATGGTCCACTAGTCATCTGGACTAATTGTTTAGAGGAGGTAATTCTTGAGCACAGTTCAATAGTAGTTACAATGAAGTAAGATACAGAGTACTAAGAGTAGGTTCACAATTCCTAGTGAGCACCAAGGAAGAAGTAAGTCGTTTGATATTGCTATGGGCATGTATGTTCATGTGTGTGTGCATACACATAGATGTATGGAGGTGGAGAATGGATCTGGTAAGGTTTCACAGACGAGCTGACGACTGAGTAGAGTTTTGAAGGAAAAGGAAGAGCTCCTTAGCTGGACAAGGAGAAGCACAACTTTAAGGCAACAGGAACTGTGATGAGGAGCATGGGGGGCAAAAGGAAGCCCCAGAGATGCGGGAGGATGTCTTGAAAGATCTCAGATGAGAAATGGCTTGGGATGAGGTTGCAGAGGGCCACAAGGACCACAGGGTGATGACCCTAATAGTCAGATTCAGGGCTTTCCATTAATTTGGTTTAGAGAAGCCAGTGATAACTTTAAACTGAAAGAAAATAATTGATTTTGTACATAAGACAAAAGAAAACAAAACCCAAACTTGAACAAACTCTTTAAGTGTTCCTCTTCAGAGAGAGGGCAAAAAAGTAAGAGTGAATCATTAAATACAACTCCAAATAGGCATTGAAAGCATGAAAGCGGAACTATCTTTGTCCATATAAAACCATTTCTAAGATAAATTGTTTAGGATAAAATAATCAAAGTCTTATAAGTGTAGATAATATGATTCTATTGTTTGCAATGTGTGTGAATATTGTCCTATCTATCTATCTATCTATCTATCTATCTATCTATCTATCTATCTATCTATCATCTATCTATCTATCTATCTATCTATCCTCTATCTTTCTAAAATAGTAAAGAAAGTATTAGCGGTATTTGCACCTATAGGGAAAATTTACAAGTGTGAGTTTATTTTTCAGTGAAAATCTTTTGTATAGATTGAATTTTTTTTAACCATGCACACACATTATTTTTCCAATACATTAAATAAATATGTATTAAAATTTATTCTGCCTGAAATATGAGTGATGGATTGAAGAGAGGAGAGACTGGGGGCAGAGCAATCCCTTCGCAGCCTTCCTTTTTTATGATCCCACCACCTAATTATTCACTATCCACGTAGTAATTCTATCTCAAACTTTGAAGCCATCTTCAACTCCCTCTGTGTCTAATCAGTTATTAAGTCTGGCCTGTCCAATTACAGCCATCTCTTTCCTTTTCTTCCCAGAGAATATGGAGAGATCCATGGGAACAAACTGCAAGCCCAGAGACAAACTAGAATACATATAAATATTTAGTATGTGATAATGGTGACACTTCAAATCCTCATGGAAAGGATGGAATATTTAATAAATGATGTTGGGGGAAAACTAACTTTAATCCTTAGCTCAGTCATAAACCAAAATAAATTCCAGGTAAATTAGAGATATGTATGCAAAAATAATATCATTTATTTGACATTAATTTTTAAGTGTTATATATTCCTCATGTACTATGTATCAATAAGGTGAAAAACTCACTAAAGTATTTTGCTTAATTGAAAAAGTAGTACGTGTGAAATACACAACACTTAAAAAAAAGTACTGGAAGAAGTCAGGCCCGAGTGCTCCTTAGAGGCAAGGATGGCCAGACTTGGTCTTACGTACTTCGGACGTGTTGTCAGGAGAGACAGCAGGCTGGGTAAAGTGGAGGGGCGGCGAAAAAGAGGAAGGTGCTTGAGTGGATGGATGGACCCAGTGGCTGCATCAATGGGCGCAGGCCCAGGGACAACTGTGAGGATGGTGCCGACTGGGCATGCTTCCTTCTATTGTCACTATGGGCTGGAGCAGACTCGATGGCACCAAACAGCAACAACATTTGACATAAAATTTATCAATAAAACTCAAAGTCAAATGACAAAGCTGGGAAACGATGACAATTTAAGCAGTATTCGGATAGTTTTTGTGTATTTAACCTATACATATAAAGAACTCTTTACAAACCAGGAAAAAAAAAAAGAACATTGTAAGAGAAAGATTTGCCTGGGATACCTAAAGACAATCAACAACAACAAAAATAGAAAGAAATATTGAATATTCCCTGTCAAAAAATGAATATAACATAAACATTCCCTTTTGGAAATTTCTACTCCTTAAACTGGAATCAGTTTTTCAAAATTTGATAATACCCAGATTTGTTGCTGGGTGGGGAGTGATATTAAAATTTAAATTGAAAAAAAAAAAAGAGTTAAATTGTTCAGTTTTTCTGAGAGTACTTTGGCAGATACATCTAAAACCTTGAAAGTGTTCATTCTTGTGACCCAGGAGTTCAATTTCTAAGAATATATCCTGGGGGAAAAAAACAAGAATATGTGTGTGTGTGTGTGTGTGTGTGTATGCAAGAAAGCTCTTTGCAACGTTTTGTATAATAATGAATAATCAGAAATAATTTGAAGAGTCAGCCTCAGGGTTTAGATTTTGGTAATCCCAGTACAGGTTCACAATCTGAGAGTTCCAAGCCAGAAATTTATGAAGCTCTGAGAGAGTGGACAGATTTTATAAATTTGCTGCAAGTTCATTGGTGGGTTTGAAACTTAGTATGAATTTTCAAAGCTCTTTTTTTCTCTTTCAAAATAGTGCATTTGATTATAGGTTTTTACCCAGGTCCAATTGTAGGTAGTATAGCATTTTTCCTTGTCTTAACTTGTCTTACGCTAACACACCTGAGGTCATCATGAGTTGAAGTATACTTGATGGCATCTGGTTTTGGAGATCCTGGGTTGTACTGTGTATGCTTGGTTGCTAACTGAAAAGCTGACTATTTGAGACCCCTCAGAGGTATCTCAGAATAAAGCCCTGGTGATAAACTTCTGGAACTCAGTAATTGAAAAGCCTATAGAGTATATACAATTCTACTGTGATACGCATGACATCACCAGGTGTTGAAATCAACTCAATGGCAACGGGTTTACCTTTCCAATCTAAATAATTCTGATTTTTACAGCATCTGGCCTCAAGAGATTCCAATAATATTTAAATGATGGAATCTTACTATGCCACTTAAGTTCACATTCTTGGAGAGTATTGCTGAATATTTTGCTTAAACATACTCCTTTCCCCCCTTACAATTGAGAGAAAAAATATATATGCATACACACATTGTATTAGGCCAGGCTGACTAGAGAAACAAATCCAGAGACAATCATGGATGTGTAAGAAAGACCTATTATCAAGGAGTAATTGTAGATCAAGAAAACTTCCCAGTCCAGTCCAATTCAAGTCCATAAGTCTGGTACTTGTCCATAAGTCCCTCTTCAGACTCACACAGTCACAAACAACGTTGCAGAATGCAGGGATATCACAGGTTGGTGGGTGAAGAGTCATGTGGATCCAGTGGTGGTGGCAGGGCTCTGGCAGCAACCAGTCAGCCATCAGGAAGGTGAAGGCAGAAAGACGAGGAGGCTCCCAGGGCTCTCCTCATGAGAAAGTCACACCCCCAAGGAGGCACCATCAAGCTGTGACTTGGTTGACAGGTTCAATACCACCCCTACACTTCTATATATCTTCAAGTTGATAGGAAATTATGTAACTACCACACACACACACACAACTATGCATATTATATGTGGGTTTTACAGTGTATGTCTGCAGATTCTTTTAAAATAGACCAAAGACACTTGACTGAATACAGCAACATTCTAAAAGTGGTTATTTCTAGATGATGAAATTATAGACAATTTTAGTTCTGTCTTATATATGTATTTTGTAGTGTCTGTGTTTTCTTATGAACCTATATTATTTTTAACAAAGATATATTTAAAAAATAACTGAACTAAACCTAGATAATCTTTCATTGTCTAGAAACTGAAGTACAAATTTTCAAAGACATAAACTTAAAATGTAAGCTCAGTTTTTCTGAATTAAAATACCCTTTAAGGTGTTTCATCAAAGCAATGTTTTTAAAAGAATGTCCATCAGAATATTAGTACACACTACAAACTAATAGGTCTTTGTGGGGAAACACATACTGAAAAATATAACATATACACATGTCCCTTATACCAGGACTTCTCAGGACCTCTAACATTCTAAAGTATATGTACCCACAAGGGAGAATATGCTGAGTTCCTCCAAGATATTTGACCACAAATCCATTCTATTTTATTATATGCATATTTTAGTCCAGGTACCTTGTGGAAAATCTTCCGGGACATTCTGAGAATGGGTTTCACATAAAGGGACCAGACTTAAATCTGAAGTTCCAAGATGTGAATGGAGGGTGCTGGCTTGGAGACGGGAGCCAGTGGAAGGGCCTGAGGGCTCGGCCCCAATACCAGCTACGTGGACAACTGCCCCTCCCCACAGAAGAATTTACTTTAGAGGACAGCACTGAAGCTGCGGCTGGGGAGAGGGACATGTTTCATTGCAAATGAAGGCAGAGGAAGAGATTGTGGAGCGCATCCTGACCCACCACAGCTGGAGGAACAGCCAATGCACAGAGTGGACCAGATGGCTGATCCCACTATGAGAAACAACGTCCCTTGCTGACCTATGGCCCTACAGGGGACAACACTGGCCCGGTCTAACCCCGTGACACCAAGGCAAAACACTAAAGGCTTGTGGCAGAGCAAATGGGGGGTGGGGGGAGCAGAGCAGGGAGCTCCCGAGGGAGTGCAAAGGATAGACTCTGGGGCCAGAGCGTGACACCCCATCGGACTTGACTGGAGGACATGCCTAGAGGTCAAAAATCAGACATTGATCTATTTACAGGTTTTTCTTTCTCTTTTAAAATGTTTTCTTTTTCTTTCTCTTTTTAAAAAAATTAATTTATTCTTCTCTGGGTCATTGGTTTTCTTTTTTGTTGTCATCGTGTGTTCTCTTTTGTCACTCTGTCTTGCTATGCCTTGTTTTTTGGTGCATATTATTATTTCTGCAGGTCTATCTAGATAAGATAGGCTGGATGAACAGTCTGGAGGAGAAAACAACAGGACCGATGGTTCCGGGAGGACATGGGAGAGGGGGAGGCAGGGGAAAGGAGGTGGTGTTGACCAACCCAGGGACAGGGGAGCAACAAGTGATCCAAAATTAGTGGCAAGGAGGGTGTGAGAGGCCTGGTAGGGATTCA
>NW_022111362.1:3533571-3551851 GCF_000313985.2 Echinops telfairi
AAAATGAGGAGCTGATATCAAGGGCTCAAGTAGAAAACAAATGTTTTGAGAATGATGATGCCAACAAATGTACAAATGTGCTTGACACAATGGATTCATGTATGGATTGTGATAAGAAGTGTATAATCCCCCAATAAAATGATTTTAAAAACAAACAAAGAAAGAAAGAAACAAACAAAAGACCACTCAGGAAATGTTAATTAAATGGAACCCTTAATCCTTCAACTGGGGAAAAATATACAAGAGCCATACTAGTGTAGTAATCATTTAGGTGGGAATGCTATCCCTTTGAATTTATTTGCTATACCTTTTGAAGAAGCAGCCCTGGTGCACAGTGGCTATGCATTGGGCTGCTAACTGCAAGTTCAACAGTTTAAAACCACCGTAGCTCCTTGGGAGGAAGACTGACGTAACTTTCTACTTCTGAGAGTTACCATCTCAGAAACCCACAGGGGTGGCTCTCTCCTGTGCTATCTGGTTGCTCTGAGTTGGCATCAACTCAATGGCAGTGAGTTTAGTTTTTCTGTTTTGTTGTTGTTTCACTTTGAGGAGTGACTGCTAAAAACATGTGAAGAAGTCATGTTGCTGGGGTGGAAGCTTGTGTGTCCTACATGACGGTCATTTTGATCTAAGAGGATTCCTGCACAGTAGCATTAATTTTGGCAGATTTTCTGTAGAGGCAGAAGACATAAAGTGCTCCAGAATTCCCAGTGTGACTTGCTAAACTTTCATTTAGATGTTCAAGTACCCCAGGGCTCCTCACTTCCAAGTTAGGTGACTTGAGAAGATGAGGAATTGAGTGGAACAAACCCAGGCTTGGGAGCCAGTAGCAAAGCTGGAAGAGAATTTCTTTATGTGAATATTCTGTTAAACTTGTTTCTTTTTCAACCGCTTTCCCCTCCCCCCCATTCACATTATATGTGAAGTGAATGGATTGACTAGGGCAGAATAGCAACTTTGTTTCCTATTACCCTAAAACTCCCTGTAGTCTTGAAACTGCTTCCTTCTTAGTAAGAAAGAATGCTGTGATTGATTACTAATGTCTGCCTTGACCATAGAAAGGAAGAATAGCATCACTTATTCCCTTTCTTTACCATCCCTGTTAAAGACTATGGACTATGTAAATATTCTTTTTTTAATTAGTTGTGATTTAATACATGTAACATATCATCCCATATTTCAGTCATGTCAGGTAGAATCGTCCGACTTCCCTGATGTGTTTTAGAATGCACACTGGTGCCCAGGCCCTAAATCCAGCTTGTGTTTAAGAAACTTCGGAGATCTTCTGACTTTCTTATTTTAAAAAATTCTTTCTCATTCGTGGAGGATCTAACTATTGGCTCTTAGTTTCCATAATAGGGAATTAATGATTTTCCATGGCAATCTTAGCTTCTCCCTGGCCCAGCTCCACCATTTTTCCATCCTCTTACCATGGATGGAACTGTTTTAATTAAAAGGAAAAAAACATGTAAATATCACACGTCCTCACCATGTGCAAAATCATGTGTTTGGAAGCATCAACAGCTTTCTGTGGCTACATGTCATGTTTCTTTTCTTGCAAAACTAGCTCTCCCACTCATACAAAGTCATACTTCCCTAGAAACTAGCACTGGATTTCTGGCTCTTGTCACTTGCTGCCATTAAGGACATCTCCACACTTGTCTGTCAGTCAGTCATACTGCGGTGGCTTTTGTGTTGCTATAAGGCTGCAGCTATGCCATTTGTAGGTCAAATATCAGCAAGGTCTCTCAGAGTGGACACATTTTAGAAGAGTTTATAGTCTAGAAGTGGGAAGAAAAACCTGGCAATTTACTCCTGAAAGTTAGCCGATGAGAACCCAATGTTGTCTGATAATGGTCCTGGAAGGTGAGCCCCCTCCGTTAGAAGGCACTCAAAAGATACAAAGACCACCACCAAGGGCTCATGCGCACTAATGCCCGTGAAGCCGCATGACTGGGCATCAGTTGGTTGTATAGGGAGTCATTGTCAATCAAAGCCACTCCATGCCGACTAACAATAAGGCAAACACCAGCTTCCATTTTATGAGAATTACACAAAATATTCTTTTAAATGTGTCAGCTTACAAGAAATTGGGGTAAAAATGAACCGTCTTGCACAGGTGTATACGGTTAGTGCCCCCTTGCTAGGGAGGGTCTGGAGTTGATATGGTTTGGGAAACTGTGGACTGGAGAAGCCCACCTCTTGTTTTCAGTAGGTGGTAGTAGCAGGAAGAGGTGGTAGTAGCAGGAAGATGTCTACTGCTAGACACAGGGGATCCTTCCATGTTTGCAAGGCCATGGGTTGAGTTTGTTGTCACAGCGGGAGAGTCCTTGGTCTTGGGCATCCAACATATTAGAGGGCTTTGTTCTCTCCTTCCAAGATGCTCCCTTTCAGAGAAAGAGCAGAAAGAGCACAGCAGGATGAGAGGAGAGAAAATCCCAGGACGAAATCTCTTTATGTAGGAACTCCCACACGTACCCTGTGCTTGCTTACTTCTGCCTTGTTCTCAAAGCTTCCTTTCTCTCCTTGCCAGCCAGCTGGGAGAAGATAGCGTAACAGAGAGTGCCTTTGCTTACATCCAGCCTAGTCCCTCACCACCCAGCTCTGCATGCTGTCTTCCTGCTCATACAATTTAAACCACATCTTTAGAAAGCCCACTTAACTGGTTGCATAGCTCCCCTTTGCAATTCTGTGTTTCACTGTCACAGGGTGGGGGTGGGGACCCTCAGAATTAATCATTCCAATTTTCCAACCCTGCTCCCTGTCCCACATATCTTCTTTCCTATCCTTTCCTTCTGCCCTTCAAAGGGAGCAAGGGCTCGATTGAGACTGCGATCTCTGACCCACATTTGGACGGAAGCCTTGGGGCTGGGGAAGGCGGGAGCCCTGTGAAGGCCATTTCAGAAACCACAGGCATGAGCAGATGATGCTACAAGGAAAGAGGCTCTGGTGCTGTCACCACTATGGCTCAGTCATACTGACTGATGACTCACCCGTACCCTGGTTGAAGGTCGGGGGCTGCACTGCTATGCTTCCTGCCTTGGGATGTCTGAGACCTTGTGCAGGCTGGCTGGTGTACTGTCTGTGTATGGAAACAGATGCCACAGATTGGAGCAGGGGCGCTGGGTTGGATCCTCTGTTCTACCAACTAGCAATTGCATGACTGTGATGAGGCACTTAGTCTCTATGCCTCAGTTTACTAATCTACAAGGAGCATAAGGTCAGCATCAGTACTTTTATTTTAGGACTGTCAGGATGATCTGTGATGAGCAAGTGTTGAGTTTGGAACAGTGCACAACCCATAGTCAGAGCTCAAGACGGGAAGGCTGTTATCATGGTCTATCACTCATCTGTCAGTGCATTGTCCTGCAATGGTTGGCATGTTGCTATGATTGTGGAACGTCTACCATAAGAATTTCAAATACCAGCCAGTGCTCCCACAGTGGATATGTCTCAGCAGAGCCCACAGACTAAGACAGATTAAGAAAAAGGCTGTGGGCAAACTACTTCTGAAAGTTAACCAATGCAAATCTGATGAATCACAGTACAACACTGTCTGAATCCCTTGCGTTAGACAGGCTGGTAGGAATCATTACAGAAGGGCAGCATATCTTATGAAGAAGAGAGGCAGTGAGGGGCAGAGCATGCTTGGTGACAAAAACTGGTACACTGAGTTAAACATGTGGATGATTGTGAGGATGACGCAGTACTGGACCATGCTTCATCTGTTGTACATAAAGTTACCATAAGGTAGGGTGACTTAATTGTTTATCTATTTATCATCTATCTATCAATCACCTTTGCTATTGTATACCATTGTCAGACAGTAAGTTACTTAATATGCTTCTTCTAGCTATTGCCCTCCATTTGGAGGCAGGATTAAGATGAAAAATCTTGAGTTACTCAAGTTACTACCTTTAGTTTCCTTTGGGGTATGGTCTCCAATATACAGTAATTCTTTTGAGACCTGCAAATTAACTGCCATCTTTAATATATATGATAAAACAAAAGTTTCTTGTTTTAAGCTGTTTTCTTATTAGGCAAGCCACCAGCTTCCTGCTTAATTAAGAAAAATAAGAATCTAGTGTGGTAGAACTGGCTGAGACTAAATCTGACTGGCCTAATATGCACAATAACCACTGGCATGTCCTCAACTTGACCTTTTGACACCACTAGAATGAAAACACATTTCCGTTAATGGCCTGGATGTGGAGGAAATTCAATCTTTGTGAACATCCTTCTCAAGTGAGAATGTATAGTTCTTGTGCTGAGACTAGTTCTTGTGCTGGATCATATTGACAAACACCAATCAAATGTCAATTACTTACAAGAATACCTTAATAAAAGACCCATTCTGGTGCTCTCTTTTGCTTAGCCAACCAAGCAAGAGATGCTTCGTTTGCTTTTAGTGGTTTTGTGTCTCTGTAGCTGTGCTGCCTTTTGGCAAAGGTTGCTCTCTTTTTCTAGATCCTGCATATGACTTGTCTCTATCTGATTTGTGGTTTTGGGAACTTGAGCCTGCAGCCTATCACCTACTTTTCCAGCTTCCATAATCTTAGGAGTTGGCACTCTGTTATCTGACCTGCTCTTTGGATTCATTAATCTCTGCAATAATCTGAGTAAGGAAAATGCTCTAGATTGACATATGAAATACAGATTTGAGCCTGTCCAGCTTCCACAACTTGTAAGCCATTTCATTGATGGTTTGTGAGTTTTGTGAGACATTGTAGTGAATTATAGAACCCTAAGATATGAGAGAGAATACTGAGAGGAAGTAGGGTTGATATGAGACAAGATGGGGTAGTACAGCATTTTTTAAAAGTTAGAAATTTGGGACATCTTTACCTCCACCTCATAGGGACTAGCTTTGCACTGATCCTTGTAAAACAAATTGTGTAACCATCAAGTCAAATTCAACTCATAATGACCATAGAGGACCGAGTAGACTGTCCTACAGAATTTTCTAGTCTGCATCGGAGCAGACTGCTGAGTCTTTTCTACCTCGCTGGGACTGTTGGGTTGACATTGCTGAACTTTTGGTTGGCGGCCAAAAATATAACAATTGTGTCACCAGGATCTCTCTCTCTCTCTCTCTCTCTCTCTCTCTCATCACCTCTATCATCTACGCATCTATCATCCATTATTGTTGCCTTTGCTATTGAAATTAATGAATATAACAATGCTTATAATAGTTGTCATTCTCTCCAATGAACAGGATGGTATTATGCCCAGCTGCTTATACAGTCAGAGTCCAATTACAACCAAGTTCATCTGACTCTGGTTTTTCCCATTATTCAATACTCCCCCTGGACACCTCTGGTGTCTCTAACTAGGCTGCTCATCAACACTAAGATACAGGGAAGGCCATAAACAGCATCCAAGGGATGCTTAGGGCTGTGATCCATGGGCTATGCTCATCTTGGGGATTCTGGAGGATCAAGTCTTGATGGACCATCTTTGACCAGCGTTCTATAGATGGTCCCAGGATGATTGTGCTCCACCTCTGAGTGCTGGGACACAGCCTTGGAAGGAGGATAATTTATTAAGGTGCATCCAAATAGATGTCAAGGAACAAGAACCAAGAATCTGTTTGCTCAGGTATACATTTCAGTGGGCTTGTATAGCATTTCCACAACTCTGTAAAGAGGATACTGAGACTGAGGGGGTCAGAGATTTCTCCCAACTGACCTCTCCTAAAGGGCCTCTACAAATCAATGTCAGTCCTTGCCCCTGGTGGAAATCTCCCACACCTCCCATCTATGCTGAACAAAGCATTACAGAGTTCCAAAATCAAGGAGGGCATGGCAAGGGAGAGAGAGGCTCAAACAAGTGTGATCTGGCATCCCCTCCAGTTTAGTTTGTGAAGGTCTATGGGTTCCTGGCTTCTTCAGAACCAGGGAGATAGCTCAAAGCCAGTGACAGAGAAGCAACCCCAGTCAACTCCACAGCATTCTCCTTGAGCTTTTGTACACGAGTGGGCAGAAGTGATTCAACAGATACTGAATGAGATGACTTTTGAGAATATATGATCATATGCTGCCCTCAACTAGCTCCTCAGAATGCTACCCATCCGCAGGGTCCAAGTAGAGGCCTCCTACCATAGCCCCCCTGGACCACTCAGGCCTCCAATTTTCTGGCACCCACATTCTCAATTTACATGAGCATAGGGCCCAGAGGGAGCTGAACCTACTTTCACATTTTGGGGCCTTCTTGCCTGTCAGGGCAGGAACAATCTGAGGAGGGAAGATGAAATATGAACTCCCAGGTCAGATGTGGTATTTGGGTTCCGAACTGTGCCACTTTCTAAACATGTGTTGCTTTTGACATGTTTTGAGGGCGGTCCCCTTTGTTATGAGCATGAAAGTCAGGCCTAAAATCCCAGAACCCAAGCTTGAGGCTTTTTGTGCCATGGTGCCCCATGCATCCGCACATGCCTGGTGTAGCATAGCCTTCCTGCTCTACTAGGCAAGCGGGCGGAGCCAGCACTCCATCCTTCTGAACACACTTCTCTGGGGGCATCTGTACAGGTCTGCCACTCACTGTGTGACCTCAGGCTTATCTCTGTCCCTCTCTGTTCTATATCCCATGAGTAGGAGACTTAGTAAGGCATTCCAGGGTATAGAGGACAGCTAGGACAGTTGTTCTGGGCAGGGGCAGAAGGCCCTTTCTCAAGTCCTCCCTGACCCAGGTGACCAGCCACGTGGCTAACACCGACAATCAGGTAACAAAGTCAAATAAGGTCAGCAGGTCAGAAGTTAATCATTTCCTTCAAACACAGGCAAGTATGGCTCATTCCCACATTCTCCAGAGGCCTACATGGGGATAATAAAATCATACAACCAAGGAAAGTCTCCGGTGTTCACGTCGGAACCAATTCCAATGAACTTGGTGACCTTGAGCAGGATTATGCAGTTTAGGGTCAGCCTCCTTCATTTCCTACTTATTCCTCTCTACACATAATCTTCTAACTCCCCCCTCCCCACTCCAAGATGCAGCCTCCGTGGCTGGCTCATCTGTTCCTATACCTTTACAGGACCCTACTGTGCCAAGCATGCTTCCTCACTCACCCAGTCTAAAAATCTGATCCACTACATACCCTCAACCCAGCTCCAGGAAGTGATGCTTTCTACCCTTAAGCTCTTTAGTCCCTCTGTCCTGAGTCACAGGTAACCAAAGGGTAGCAGAGAACTGACAGGCCTGAAAGACCTCGCCATCTACCCACTTTGTGCACTTCCTTGGAAGCAGGAACTGGGTCTACCCACATCACTCAATCCATATATAGGCTGTATATATGGATTATATGCATCTATATATAAGCAATGCCATATATAGGCTGAGAGGGGGGACAAAGGAGCACTTTAGAGGTGGGGAACTAAAACAAATACCAGACAAGCAGTCTATGGGGAACAACACACAGGGGCCCTATTCCAGCCATAAATGAGTCCCCCAGTCCCCGAAGGATGTGACTAAAACTAGACTTTTCATATGCTACTCTATTACTATCCCGAGACCAAAGAAAATGAGGTCTACCCTTGCCTTTGTCATGCACCTTCTCCATGGCAGTCAAGCCCCTGTTCAGATTTTGCTCAACACATTTGCTTTAATAGAAGGGCATCACCCCAAAGTCATGTCCAGCTTTTCTTTCCTTGGACTATGGGTCTCGGTGTCCTTCTGCTTGGGTGGATTCTGTGTCTGGAGAACTTGCCCTTTGGCTGGGTTTGTTTCTTTGTCTGACCCTGACCAAGCGCTACGGACTTCTGAGAGGTTGATGGGGAGGGAGTCTAAGAACTCTGCTCTCTACAAGGCTCCTGCCCTGTGACCAGTGTCTCTGACGTCCAGAAAATTAATCATTTGCTCATTCCTTCTAACAGGTCTCTTAGTTATCCTCTCCCCAGTTTGAGCAGCAGAGGAAAAGAAAGAAAGACCTTACAAAGTGAGAGGAGAAAGCTTGGCGGTGGGTGGGTGGGTGGCTGGGTAAATGTTTGCATTTTCCTCACTCCTTTTGCTGCTTTCATGGGAGGTGGGAGGAGACCTGGCTAGCAAGGAGGTGGGCTGGCCTGGGGTCCATGACTCTGCCTCTTTAAGAGAACCTTGGGGCCAAGATTTATTGGCTGCTGTGGGCCTGCAGTGTGTGTGGCTTCAGTGTTTATAGGTGGAGGCGGAGGGCTCCCTCCCCAGGCTGCTGGGTGGCGGTGACTGGAGTCTGCACACAGAATGACGGGTTTCCTGGTGGCTTTGCAGCAGGCCTTGGTGTGCAGCCCAGGGAACAGCCAGCTTGTACCGGTAGCAGCCAGGCCTGGGAGGAACTACTACCTTACTCCGCTCAGGCTGCAGGAGGAGGGCTTCTTCTCTCTGTGTGCCTGGCCACCCCACATCAGCAGCCCTTAGGAAGGCATCATGCAGGGTCTACTCTGGCTCTTCAGGCTGTGGAGACCACGTCAGAATGGGGCATCAGGGTCAGCCATGTTTCTGCACCCCTTATCCTGTGCCACATCCAAAGGAGCTGAATTCAGAGATGAAATCGGGAAGCTAAAGCAGACCAGAGATTAAATAATGCTGATGGTGCAAGAGTGAGCGAGGGGCACCATGGGGACAGCGTGTCCTTGGCCGATGATCTTCTGCTCACTGTGTCCGCCTTTGATTATTTGGGATGTAGGACTGATAATCTGCCTTTGTAAGGGCATGCCCTTAGTAAGTGTTGTGGATGTTAGTTGCTTTCAAATTGCTTTAGTGCTGTCCTGTGCCATCTTCATGATGTTTGGTCCACTTTAGCCCATAATGGTGATTATTAATTGGTGCCTTCCAATCTGGAGGACTCATGTAGCCACTATATTGGACAAACATCGTAATGCTGGCATAAGATAGACGTTCATTGGCTAACGTTCCAAAGGGCATTGCCAGGCCTTTCTTCCTATTATGCCAGTGTCACAGCTTCTAGCATACTAGCAAGATGCAATGCATCATAGTATGACAAACTGTCAGATGTTTGGAGGAGGCAGTAAATAATGGTTCTTGTTTATATGAAAAGAACTTCTGCTAACTGCATGAAAAACAAAACAGCATTAGTCTTCTCGCTGTGTGGTGGCATTGGCTGAGTAACCATGAAGACCAGATTTCAAATTTAAACTTTGCTCTTGGTAAACAAATCTAAAACATGAAATAGTAATTTTTCATATAGTTTAAAACTTTATCAGCTCATTTAATCATAAAAATGACCCTATGCAAGTAAAACTAGATGGACGATGGAGTTTAGGTGTTTAGTAATTTGCATATAGTCACTTGGCTTAACCTATTGTTAAGGTCAAATCAGCTACTACAATGGAGGCAGGATTCATACTCACACAGTCAAAACCAGAGCCCGAGTCTTTACAGGGTACACCCACCCACTGTTTTCTGTGCAAAGTGTCAGAAGTCTCAGGATGATTAAGGGCTGTCATCAGGCCACACACTGACAACTTCAAGCATAGGCCAGTTCCCCTCCAGGTCTTTATCATTATACCATTGAGTTGACCTTAACTTTCTCCTGCGTATGGTGGTAATCCCACCACCATATGTTTTGAAAGCTGTTTTAAATTGTAGTTTTCTTAGTGCCCTTAACAAATAATTATCAGGAGCTTTTGGTGGCATAGTGGTTACACGTTGGGCTGCAGTCCAAAACATCAGCAGTTCAAAACCTCCAGTTGCTCTGAGGGAGAACGATGGGGCTTTTTACTCCCATAAAGAGTTACAGTCTTGGAAACCCTCAGAGAAAGTTCTATCCTGTCCTATAGTATTACTAGGAGTCAGCATTGCCTCAATGGCAGTGAGTTTGCTTTGGTTTCCACATAGAATTAGTCTTTGGCTATTTTGTCCTTGGGGAAGTGGTGGTTCAGTGGTAGGATTCTCACTTCCCAAAGAGGAGACTGAGTTCAATTCCTGGCCAATGTCAACCATTTGCAGCCATCACTCATGTGGCAGTAGACAACACTTGTATGTGGCCATGATGGTTCCTTTGTGCATGAGGTCATCATGATTTGGGGACAGCCTTGATGACAATGATTTTGTCCTCAAATGGTTTTGAGCAGAGTTTTCCTTGCTTTGGAGTTTGCAGTCTACATGCTTGCAACTCAAATTGGTCCACAGACCAGCAACTTCATCATCTCTGAGAAGCTCTTCAGAAATATAAAGGCACTGCCCCTCTATAGGCCTGATGAATCAAAGCTTGTATTTTAACAAGATCCATGAGTTTAATTCATGTGCGCATTGCAGTTTGAGGGCACTGCTTATGGTCACAGTTCTCACTTCTTGTGAAATGTTAGAATCTCCTGGGGATCTTTCAAAAGTGTCCTTTCTGTGGCCCATTCAGAACAACTCAGTCAGAATCATTATGATGCTCTCTGTACAGACATGATTGAGAACTGCTGGACTGCTTGGTTGTTTGAAGGGTAAATTGACTAATTAGTTGAGATGAAATCCTCAACAGAGTGCCTATAAAAACACTAACTTCCATCAAGTCAATTCTAATTTGTAGTGACCCTGTATAGCAGTGGTTCTCAACCTGTGGGTTGTGACACCTTTGGGGGCAGAATACCCCTTTCACAGGGGTCATCCGATTCATAACAGTGGCAAAATTACAGTTATGAAGTAGCAATGAAAATAATTTTATGGTTGGGGGTCACCACAACATAAGGAACTGTATTAAGGGCTGTGGCATTAGGAAGGTTGAGAGCCACTGACCTCGAGACCCTGCCTAAGGACACATGAGGTTTTAAAAGTTCTCCTTGCTATCTAAACTGTGTTGCCGGGAAACCCGCTGCCCCTGCCGTCCCTCAGAAACTTGCATTTGTAGGTGACTTAATGAGAGTATGTACTTGACCCTGTTTCTGTCCTAGCCCAAGGATATCCCTTAGCCTCATCAACTCCCAACATGTGACTCCTTGCTGGGAAATTCCAGACCTGTAAACCCAGGACCTTTCCTAGGGAAGCCAGGCCTAAAGAAAACTGGGGTAGAAACGTGTTTCTCCTTCCATGCATGACTCAGGTTGACTGAGCTGGGGTTAGAGCTGCACACAAGGATAAATAAATAAGGTAAGTCTCAGCTGTGCGTTCAAAGAGCTTATTCACCATGGCCAGATCTCTTCCAGACACTATCTCATCCATCTAGCTCTCTAGCTAGGTGACACAGCACTGGGCAGGTGCCACCAGCAAGACCTACCAGGCAGGAGCTGCAGCTTGAGTCACTAGGTTGGCAGAAGAGAGTGCTGACCCTGGACCCTGGGGCAGTGTGAACTGGGCCTAGCCTGGCCCCACTTGGTGGCCTCAGGAACAGGAATGTTTTCTTATTTATGGTGGGGCAGGCAGAACCCCAAAATATGGGGATGGACCTGTGTGAGTCTCCTGTTATCTTTGACGTATGTCTTCAAGATACTCTGTCTGAGGCTGTTTTTCGCCGCTGGGGGAGGCTGGACAGGGGCTGAAGACCATTTCTAAGGGAACTACAGGAGTCAGATCTGCTGAGACAGGAAAGGAAGGAGGAGGCAGAATTAAGAGCTATAAATGTCTCCAGAGAAGCCTTCACTTCATGCTGATTCTCTATTCCTGGCATTAAGTCTGTAGGACTCCTATTCCTTGCCCTTTATAAATGGAGATACTGAAGGCTAAAAGCAAGAGAAACTTCCCACCCACCACATAGCGGGTCTGCAGTTACTGGGGCTTGTGTTTTCTCTGCAATATTGGAGAACATGTTTAAAGAATCAAACCCAAACCTTGAGCTTGGAATTATTCGAGACCTTGACTATTGTCAGAATGAGAGCGATGAAGCCAGGATAGGCAGCAAAGGAAAACCCAGAGACCTCAGGGAAACCTGGGCTCCACACTTTGGTGCTTGCAGAAGTGACTTCAACTCTCTGTGCCTCAAATGTTCTCATTCTTGAGAGGGTGGCATAGCCATGGTTAGCATACCAGCAAATCCGGGCATAGGAAGGTGAGAGAGGCATGGCAGGAGGAAAGACCCACACACAGGCACTCTATAGCCACACGGTCCTTAAAATGCCTTGGCCAGCAGAATATTTAAAAGTATTCCTTTAAACAATTGCTAAAAACTAAAAATGGAGTGGTCTCATGCAAAATTCTGTATTGGCAACTTCTCTGGAGAAATCAGATGTTGGGCCTGTGTGGACCCAGGGTGATAGGTGATGGGAGCTGAGTTGGGGCTGCCCTCATTGACTGGCTATATCCCATGGCTTCCTATCCACTGCTGCACTTACTTTGGCTACCTGAGCCATTTGAGTCTGGGATCCTGTGGGCAGAGGAAAATTCAGGATCTGGGAGTCACCTGTCACCATGTAAATTCAGATCACTCCATTTTCTTTGGGGGCCTCTGCTGACCCATTTTTGATGGAGATATGTGGACTCAAGGTGTAGTCTCCAAATCATTCACACTGACATCACCTAGACTCATGCCACTGAATCAGAATCTGTATAGAGTCAGTGTCCAGAGGAACTGTCCTAGGCATTGAGGTTGTAGAACTATTGAACTGGTGACCCTTTGACTCTGGGATATTGTGTGATTGACATCTAACACAGACTTAGTGTGCTTCTTCCAACCAAGAGAGGTGAGCCAGGAATGCAGGCATAACTTTGCTGAGCACAGAAGGAACAACCTCCTGGAAGACAGCTGTGGGATGGGGGGGGGAGGGGGGGCGGGTAATGGGTCTGAGTGGCTTGGGGGACCTGGACAACTGTGTGAAGATCTTAGGTGAACAAGACCAGACTCACAAATACATAGGAGTAACTCTAAACTGCCTTCAAGTAGTTGAAGGAGATGTAGTAGACGGAGCCTGTAGGAAGCCAGAAAAGGGTGGTCAGTGGAGGCTGAGGTCCTGGAAGACTCAGAAGAAGACCCCACTGGGAATTAGAGATTTCTAGGCCCAGCATTTTCTCCACTGCATTGCTGGGGTGTTTCCAAAGCCCCTGAACGGTGGTGGTGGTGGTGCATGACTAACTTAAATGCTCAACCATTTCCCCCCACAAACACCATTATTTTTCTCCCATCAATACATTTCTGAGGAATGATACAATTCAGTAACTAAAGATGGTCTGACTCTCCTCTAGAGAAGTTGGAGGTTATTATTTTTTATTTGGACTCTGCAACTTCTCTTCAGGTCTCTACTGTACAATAAGTGTGGAAGGGGCCCATCTAAAATACCTGGTCTTCACCCCGAAAGCCTAGCTGTGTGACCTTAGTCAGTTCTTGTGCTTCATTTTCCTCATCTGGGAATCCCTGGGTGGTGCAAACAATGTTGGGATGCTAACTGAAAGGTTGGCAGCTTGAGCCACTCTAAGGAGTTTTGGAACAAAATTGAAGTTCCTATGCAGTACAGTTCTATTCTTTCCCAAAGGGTATCATTGTATCAGAGTCGACTCAAATGACAACTGGCAAACTTGATTTCTCATCGGACAAAAAATAGGTGTTTACCACTACCAGCAGGATCTCTTGCACAGTTAAATGAGATGCTGTAAGCAACAGCTTAGCAGAATGCCTGGGCCACTATCATTGAAAACACTCTCATTTGCCTTCCTGCTTGTCTGTCTTTCAGATCTTCTGAGGGGTTACAAAGATTCCTACAAAGCAAATGTTCACCTCTGTTCTTATGAAGCGGCTCCAAAAAGTTCAAAGAAGAATTTCATTCTTGGGCTTTTGGGAAGATGGCGACTGGGTAACATATACCAGAGGGACTCCACAGAAAGCAGCACAGGAGAGTCACTAAGAGGGAAATTCCACACTGCTGGATCACAGTAGAAGCATCATAAAGATAAGTAGGCACAGATCCACTAGGTTTTGAGGGAGGCCAGCAAGGGTTTAACCTTAGCCCTGCCATTGTCTCAGTGGGAGCCGGGATCATTTGAAGCTGGTACTGGGGATTTATCTCAACACAGCCACAGCTTGCCACCACCTCGGGTCAGGGATTAAATCCCTCCAGGCCCACAGTCATGGATTGGGGCTCAGCTATACTGTTACATTTGTTTCCTTCTCTTCTCTCTATCCCCCACTGTCTCAGCGGGCTTAATTTTTTTTCTTCTTTTTGTTTTATTTCTTTTTCTCTTCCTTTTTCTCTCACACACCACTGCTGACCTCCAGACCACTCTCCTTAGCCTAGGGCATTTATGTCTCCCTTCCACCCAGCTGAAAGTGATCCACCCTCTGCAGCTTAACCCGAGACTGGGAAAGCCCGTCCAGCCTCCACCAAGGAATATCCTGCTCAACTTCTTCTGGAGCAAATTCCGCCACCCAGGCTTTTCAGTGTGTAACACCTGGCTGAGGAAATCCCACTCACCTTCTTCCGAGGAAATCCTGCCTGCTTGGCTTGGGGAGCTCATATCTGCCCTCTTTAGTCCCACATGGCTGAAGGAACTTCCTCCCTCCTGCAGTAGTGCCTCACACTGCCTAAGGCAGCTCAGCTCACACTCACCAACATTCCAAGTTGCTGCGGGAACCTCTGCCCAACATCCACAGAAATTTACCTGACTAGGGAAATTCCTTCCACCATTCACAGTGCTCTACATCAAAGTGGGCAACCCACCAGCCTTCTGTGACAATCCAGTTGCAAAGGACACCCCCACATTCCCTCTATGGTGCCCCAAGCTGCTGTGGGTCACAGCATCATGGCTTCTTGTGAAATCACCCAGAGCAGTACCATCTTCATGGGTCCACAACAACCCAACCAGCGTCCCCTTAGAGGACCATTAAACTTGCCCTCCAAATAACAGGATACTGGTTCACTAGGGAAAGAGTGAAGCCACAGGAGGATAGAGTGGTAGGCCAATTCTATAGTGAAATTAGCTGCAGGGAGTTCAAAGAAGCATTCCTACAAGTCTCCCAGAGAGAGTCAGTGCTCTTCGACTCCGTGTAAAATGGCACCTGGCTCCTCTAAAACAACGCAATTCAAAGAACCATCAGCCCCAACGACCTCAACGAAAAAACCAGGACAAACAAAAGGCAATGGCAGAAGATGTCCTGAACCTAACACTGTGCATAGGAGAATCAGACATTGATGGGCCACAGAAAGAAATTTCTAGAATGCTGTTTGGACTATTACAGAATATGAGGGAAACAACACAGAAAAAGGATGAAATGATAGAGGAGATAAAATCCATACACCAAAGGGAAATATAAGAGCTTAGGGACTATATAACAAAAAACAAGTAGCAGACACATATTTTGCCAATTGACTGGAGGAGGCAGAGAACTGTGCCAGAGACCTAGAGGACAGCCAAACAGAATTTAATAAACAGGGGGGAAAAAATCTAATGAGATCATCAGTTAAGCTGAAGAAAACCTAAGAGCTATGTCTGATGCTATGAAGAGGATGGACATCAGAATAATTGGATTACTGGAGGAAGACACAACAAAGAAGTCATCTGCAACAATAGTGAGAGAATTCTTGGAGGAAAACTTCCTCAGCTTAATGAATGGAAACTAGGCAACCATTGAGGAGGCTGAAAGAACACCAGCTAGACTGAATACCAAGAAGAAGTCACCAAGGCACATCATCAGTAAGCTATCCAAGTTTGAGGAAAAGGAGAAAATCATTAGAGCAGCTAGAGAAAAACAAGCAATCACATATAAAGGTTCCCAAATAAGAATATGCTCAGGTCTAGCAGCAGAAATTATGAAGAGAAGGAGAGTGGAGTAACATTCCAAAATTGAAAGAAAATTATGCCCCAAGAATACTATACACAGCCAAATAATCAATCAAGATAGAAGAAGTAAGAGTCTTCCCAGACAAGAAAAATCTCAAAGAATATGTTAGAAGAAACCCAGCCCTACAAAAGATCTTTGCCGACCCAGTATGGGCAGAAGAACATCACTCATCAAGCACAAATAAGAGACTGCCACATATAAAAACCTCACCCAGAGGGCAACAAAGAGAAAACAGCACCCAAGATAGCAGTGACTTAAGGGTGGAAAGAAATCAAGAATACATACATGTACAACACACTGAATATATACATGTACAACACACATACATGTACAACACACTGATAAGAAAGTGAGGTAGGAAAACACCCAACACAAAAGGTATAAGATGACATCACAGAGTCCACAGATGAAGAGGATAACCCAGAATATCAGTGGCCTGAACTCAGGCATTAAAAGACTGAGGAAAGCATACTGGCTTAGAAAACACAACCCATTAATCTACTGCCTACAGAAGACACATCTCCAAATTACAGACAAAAATCGACTGAGAATCAAAGGCTGGAGAAACGCATACCAAGCAAACAGCAACTCAAAATGAATTCAGGGATTGCAATCCTAATCTCGCATAAAATTGACCTAAAAGTGAAAACCATAAAAACATATAAGGTGGGACACTATATAATGCTCAAGGGAATGGTTCACAAAGAACCACTAAGTTTTTAAAACATATATTCCCCAAACAAGAGACCCACTGAATACATCAACCAAACGCTCCAAAAGATGAAAAAGAAACCACAAACTCAACAATTGTAGTAGGTGATAAAGATAGATCACAGAGAAAGGAACTCAACAAGGAGGCTAGACAGCTAGACTCTACAACTAGACAATTTGACTTGATAGATATTTACAGAACTTTCATCCCAATTTAAATAAATTCACATTCTTTTCAAGTCTACATGGCACATATTCAAAGATAGACCACATGCTGGAGCAGGCAAATTTACATACATTTAAGCACATTGAAATCAAACAGACGTCTGTCTCTGACCACTGAGCCGTAAGGCTGGAAATCAACAAAAGGAAAACAAAGAAAACAAGAGCAAACAATTGGAGGATGAGTAACTTGCAAACTGAGTGCATACTGGCCCAGATCAGAGATGAAATTAAGAAATTTCTAGAGACCAACAAGAATGAGAACGTGGCGTACAAAAACATCTGGGACACAGAAAAGGCAGTTATCAGAGGTAGTTTCATAGCAATGCATGAACACATGAAAAAGGAATAGAGATTTATTATTGACATGCTGTCATAAAATTTACAACAACTAGAGCAAAGTCAACAGGGCGATCCTACTAATAGCAAAAGAAAAGAAATAATAAAAATCAGGGCTGAGATTCAGGAGAGGGAAAATAAGAAATCTATGGAAAAATTAATGCTGCTAAATGTTGGTTCTTTGAAAGGATAACAGAATGAGAGACTGCAGGCAAACCTAACCAAAGAAAGAAGGGAACAAATTTCAATAGTAAGAATGAGGAATGGAAGAGAGGACATTAAAACAGACCCTAATGAAATCAAAAGGATAATTACACAGTACTATGAAGGACTGTACTCCAATGAATTCAACAACTTGGAAGACATTGACAAATCCTTGTAAAAACAATCCCTCCCTAGACTACCTCGAAGGACATGAAGAATCTCAACAGACCCATAGCAATAGAAGAAATAGACAAGGTTATCAAGGGATTACCAACAAAAATATCCCTTGCCCAGATGGTTTCACAGGAGAATTCTACCAAGCATTCAGGGAAGAACTGACACCAATCCTACACAAATTGTTCCAGAATATAGAAAAGGTGGCAAACACCTGAACTCCTTCTATGAAGCTAGTATAGCTCAGATACCAAAACCTGGCAGGGTTTCATAAGAATTGAGAACGACAGATCAATATCCTTAATGAACATTGATGCTAAAATCCGTAACAAAATACAAACACAATAGAACACAAAAGTATATGAAACAAATAATTCATCATGACCAAGTGGGATTCATACCAGGGATGCAGGGATGGTTTAACATATGAAAGACCATTAGTATCATTCACCACACTGATATGAAAAACTATAAGAACCACATGATAATATCAATAGATGTGGAAAAAACATTTGACAACATCCAACACCAATTCTTGTTTAAAACACTCAAGAAGATAGGAATGGAAGGAAAATTCCTTTAGGCAATAAAGCTGTATATGAAAAAGCAAAAGCCAATGTGGTAGTCAATGGAGAAAAGATGAACACAATCCCACTGAAAAAGGGGACCAGAGAAGGATGCCCCTTGTCCCCACTCTTATTTAACCTCGAACTGGAGGTTTTAGCTAACAGCACAAGGCAAAGAAAAGACATCAAAAGTATTCATGTGGGGTAGGAAGAGGTGAAACTATCGTTATTTGCAGATGATATGAGTTTATATATGGAAAAATCCTAAAAGCTCCACAAAGGGAGAATTGGAAGTGATAGAGGAGTATGGCAGAGTGGCAGGATACAAGATAAAAACAAACAAACAGAAGTCTATCGGATTGCTATAACATCTTCAAAGAAA
>NW_022111362.1:3556672-3557966 GCF_000313985.2 Echinops telfairi
ACCCAAAGCCCATCTGTAGACAACTGGACATCCCCTTACAGAAGGGTTGTGGGGAAAAGACAAGCCAGTTAGGGTGCAGGATAGTAGCAATGAAACTTACAACTTTCCTCTAGTTTTTAAATACTTACTCCCAATTCTATCATGACCCCAATTCTACCTTATAAATACGGCTAGACCAGGCGATATACACTGGTACAGATAGATACTGGAAACACAAGGAATCCAGGACAGATGAACCCTTCAGGACCAGTGGTGAGAGTGGCGATACTGGGAGTGTGGAGCGAAGGTGTGATAGAAAGGGGGAACCAATCACATGAATCTACATATAACCTTTACCCTGGGGGATGGACAACAGAAAAGTGGGTGAAGGGAGAGCTTGGATAGTGTAAGACAGGACAAAATAATAATAATTTGTAAATTATCAAGGATTCATGAGGGAGGGGGATCTGGGAGGGAGGGGGGGAAATGAGGAGCTGATACCAAGGGCTCAAGTAGAAAGAAAATGTTTTGAGAATGATGAGGGCAATAAATGTACAAATGTGCTTGACACAGTGGATGGATGGATGGATTGTGACAAGAGTAGTACGAGCCCCCAATAAAGTGATTTAAAAAAAAAGAATTCCATTCTTTTTTATTTCTCTTTTTCCATGAACTTTTGAAGGCCCCTTGTATGTGCCAAAGATGCTAAATAGCCCTTTACCCTAAATATACCATGGCCTCCCAGGAATAGGATTCATGTCTCTTTGCTCATTTACACCTCACATCCCCTGTGATGGGTGAGGCAGAGCTCGAGGGCTTCATGCAACTGTAGACCAGAGCAAGGGTTTGAGCCAGGCTGAGTGTGCCCTGGTCTTGCACTTCCTTGGTGCCTGCTGCAGCCTCTGCAGAGAGTATTGTACAATTTCAGAGGGCTTGGGAAGGTTGCTCACTTTTTACTCTCCCAGGGAGCTTGCATCATCTTGGCAGGATCTATTCCCCAGGATAAAAAAAATCCTCCTGAAATCTTATGAGCTCCAGAAAGCAGTGAGACCATCTGATTAAACACATCATACTTACATCTTTCTCCAATGACCTCTCCTTTCAAGTCTTGTCTTAAGTTTAGAGAAACTAGAGAGATGGATCCAGTGATATTCAGAGAGATAAAAGAGAGATTTACTTCAAGGGATTAGCTCTCGTGATTGTCTCTACTGTCAAGCACAAAACCTCTGGTGAAATGGTAGATAGGAGACTCCACGAGGCGCAGGTCAGTTTGTGGAAAGAATGCAGAATGACAGCAAGTGAGTTCTGTCAAACT
>NW_022111362.1:3558626-3581004 GCF_000313985.2 Echinops telfairi
GAGAGGCAAAGCTGTAAGTAGGTCTTATTTTCAGGGGGATGTATTACTTTCGGGGAAACACGATAATAGCTGGTTTGGGGTTTCTATTGCACTTCTAATGCTACAGCTGCATTTAATGGGTTGGGTTGTACTTCTCAAAATGCATGACTTGATGTTATTTGGAAGTGTGATATAATCTTCAGATATAATTGCGCTAAAGATCTTGAGATGATATCATTACTGGATTTAAGGTCAGCACTAAGACTAATGACTGGTATCCTTATCCGAGAAATGCAAGGGAGGTTTGTGATGCAGTAAGATAGGGAGAAACCATGTAAAGATAGAAGTAGAGATTGGAGAGCAGCTAAGGGAAAGGAAAGAAAGAAAATAATCACCAGAAGCAGTAAGCAAGGATTCTCTCCCAGAGCCTTCAGAAAGAGCACAGCCCTGCTGGCAACTTGATTTTGGAGTTCTGGTCTCCAGAAATATGAGAGAAGAGATTTCCATTGTTTTAAGCCACCAAGTTTGTGATGGTTTGTTATGGCTGTCCTAGAAAACCCACATAGGGATTAAGAATAGACAATGTGAAACAAGGAGACTGTGTGTCTGAGATGCCTGCAGAGTGACAGTGATGACAAGGCACTGTGGTGGGGCCGGGGGAGCAAGGAGAGGAACTCATGGAAATGCTTGGGATGGGAACGGAAGCCTAGATAGCCTGGTAGTTACCAAGGGTGACCCTGAGAGGTGGCCTGCATGTGGTCTTTTTAGGATGCGCAGCACTGGTGGAAGTCCAGGGTGCCTCAGCTGGTGTAGAAGTTTGGCGGCAGCAATAGAGCAGGGTGTCTGTGTATGTTTATGTCGGGGTGGCGAGGGATCAAAAGATTATGAACAGGTAGCGCTTGTCTGGGAAGTGTGGAAAGTGAAGTCATTTAGTTTTTCATCCTTAGAAGGTTGTGGGGATTAGGCAGTATGTATTATGGACCCGTCTAGACTAGAAGGGAGAGAGGGTTCAGTATAGCTGAAAATGCCCTTCTAATCCAAGGGGTGACATTGACAGGAACTCACAGGCAAAATTCAAAGAAGATCAGGGGAGGGCACTTTCCCCCTGGGCTGGGAAATTCAGGGCAACTTCTTGGCATAGGTGGGTGGGTTTGATTAAGTTTGTACAGGATGATCCTGGAGCAGGGGAGGGATGAGAGAGTTCAGGTCTGGTGATGTAGCCATTCTCATGTGTAGACCAGCCACAGAGCAATGAAGAATGGTGAGGGGATAGAAGAGTAGAAGAGAGGCAGAGAAAACTTGCCGGAGGATATAGCCCAAGATGCTTTGTGATAAAAATGCTTCATAATTAAATGAATGTAGGAGAGGGAGGGTGAGTACAACAAGCTGTGGGCTATCAGCTAAAGGCACTTCTTCCGGAAGTGGGGGTAAAGGGAAGGTTTAGCTGGCAAGGACACCTATCTGATCAGATGAAAGGATGAGCACATGTACCCATGCAACCCCATTGTATTATACAAATGCACCATACAACTGACACACCACCATACACAAACACACTTTCTACCACAGGATACACACTCCACACACATGTTACACTGTACACATACCACACACACATTATACTACACATGCCACAATTATACACACACCACACACACTAGACTGCACATACCTACCACACTATATACACACTACCCACACCATATTACCCACATACCACACACACACATTACCATGCACAAACTACATTAAACACATTTGATTATATGCACAACACACATAACAATATATAAACACACACCATGTAAACATTCATTCAATGTATAAGGCGTATATACATTCAGCATTCTCTTATATACCCCACACAGCACACCACATATAGCATGCACACAATACACACTCCACATACATCACATTGTATATACACCACCAAGTTTGTGATGGTTTGTTATGGTAGTCCTACCACACTACCACACTACACACCACAATACAGTACACACACACACACACACACCCAGATACCCACACCTCTATAGCCTACATAGCGCTTACAATATACCCACCCACAAACTACTACACTACACACATCGCCCGCATGTATCATATAGCACAGGATACACACTTCACATTATACAGACACCACATACACAAATTCTACCAGATTGCACACATACTATACACATACCACAAACCACATCATATAAACAGGCTCTAGACCAGTGGTTCTCAACCTTCCTAATGCTGTGACCCTTTAATACAATTCCTCATGTTGTGGTGACCCCCAACCATAAATTTATTTTTATTGCTATTTCATAACTGTAATTTTACTACTGTGATGAATCGTAATGTAAATATCTGATATGCAGGATGTATTTTCATTGATACCAATTGAACATAATTAAAGCATAATGATTAATCACAAAAACAATAGGTAATTATATATTGTGAAATATGTATTTCTAATTACAAATAAATGAAATTTTGTCTTGAAGCATGGATGTAGCATGGTGAAGCATGGGTAACAGTCTTAATATAACAACAGATAACTGCATTGCTACATTTTACGACAGTATGCATAAAAAGCCAACGTCAGTGCGAAGGTTGAGATAGCTTCTTTCTCACCAGAGAAAAACTTTCTCAGGGCAGTTTTTGCAAGAGCACAATGAAGATCATCTTCCACAACAAGTCTACTTCTGTACTTAGACTTGATAACCAACAAGCTGGAAAACTGTTTCACAGCTATATTGTTGGAAATGGAAGAAGAAGGTGCAACACAGTGTCATACAGAACAGGCTATGACTGCAAACACTTGATCCAGAAATTTGTAACTATTGTTGTAGAGAAATCAGTTCTGGCTGCATTTGCTGTTAATAAGTTCAATGCATTCCTTTTGTGCTATCTCAGGAACATCTTCAACTTTTACTGTGAATGGGCTTCTGGCAAGTGCCCAAATGAAAGTTTCATTTGGAATGATTGGATCTTTTCAGACAAATCGAGGTATGGTGCATTTGGTCCTTGCAGTGATAAATCTAACTCATTCAAGATGGCAAAGATGGCAACTGAGTAAGCTATTTTCTGTGGTTCACTTTTATCGCTGAAAAGTGCTTCGGACTGCGGTCTTGCTTTCTGATTAAAAAACGTTTTGCGTTAATCACGAAGCTCAAAAATACATTTCAAAACTTTTCCTCTCAACAACCATCTCACTTCAGTGTGAAATAGCAGAGCATTATTCCGTGCACCCAACTCGTTGCACAGTTGTGAAAACAGTGGACTGTTTAAAGTGCTCGTCTTTACAAAACTGACAGAATTTATGACACTTTTCATTACTTCTTGTAACTCTTGTGGCAGTGTATTTGTTGTTAATATTTACCAACGAATAATACAGTGAGTTCTGATGAATTTTGGTGACTCATTCAGTACCAAACGCTGACATCCAGATCAACATCCCAGCATAGCTGGAGCACCATCTGTGTAAACACCACAAATCTTTTCCCAAGAGATCTTATGCTCTTTCAGAAATGAACCAACTGTGTCAAATACATCATGTGCAGTAGTTGTTGTTTCAGAGGTTTGCTAAAAAAGAAACTCATCTTTAAAGTTGCCATCATTAATATACCTCACAAAAACCAGTAACTGAACAATTTGCAATGTCTGTAGAGTCATCAAGCTGGATGTTAAATATTGGAAGTGGAGCAGATTTAATTTCCTGGATTACCTGATCAAGAATATCAGCAGACATGTCATATATTCTTCTTCGGACAGTGTCATTAGATAAATATATTGCACTCAATTTCATAACAAATTCATTTCCAATCATAACTCGAACAATGTCTGGCCGCTGGTAACAGTAAATCCTCAGCAATGGTGTGAGGTGTCATAGCTCTGGCTATTCTGAGTGTCTCCCAAAATGAAGCTTCAATGGCTGCTATGTTTTGTTTGTGGTACTTGCCACCAGTCTGGCTTTCTTGAGTCCATCAGCTTTGCTTTTAAAATAGTTGGTATCCTTGCCAACAAAGCTCGGACACTTGCTATCAAAATGGTGTTTTAGTTTGTTTGGCTTCATAGATTTGGCTGATAGAACTTCATAACAAATAACACATTGTGGTTTCTCAATCCCTGCTGTAATTATTGAGGTAAAACTATACTGTCAAAAATCCTCACTATATTTTCTTTTCTTAACGTTCATCTCTACATAATCCATTGTTGTGGGATGGTTTGCTAATGAAAATAATATATAACAATAGCTTTAAAATACAAAAGATGATACATGGAATACAGTTCATTAAATTTTCCGTGGTTTACCATTCTGTTGTTTTTATTACATACCTGTTATTAGCACAAGGAGGCAGTATTCACATCAACCACAGCTGAATATAAAATGACCGATCAGCATCCAGATTAAGTTGCCATGGTACAGATATATATACTTTTTTTTTATAGTTGATGATTTTACATTTACCCAGTAATTATAATTCATGAAGTGTCATTTTACCTCTAATACTGCTGCTTTCACCACAGTAGCAGCTTTCAACAATGCAGTTGCTTTCTACACAGTAGCTGCTCTCTACATATGTGATTGGTCCGCATAAGTACATTATGGCACCAACCCTGTCACATACACCTGTATTTGTACAGGGTGGATGTGATGGGGTTGACACGATGATGTCATCAAGCCAGGAACTCATATGTGGGCGTATCTACATGTGGGCAGACCTGCCTGGAGACAGAAAGAGGAGCCATGTCTCAGTTCCTAAGACCATCAGAAATATGTGTTTTCCGATGGTCTCAGGTGACCCCTGTGAAATGGTCATTCAACCCCCAAAGAGGTCATGACCCACAGGTTGAGAACCACTTTTCTAGACACACATGTATCACACATAGAACACACACATACAGACACCATACAGGCGCAAACAAATACAGAAACACACTCACAATTGTAGGAAGATAAACATACCTAGATACAGAAAAGACCCACACACATGCATCCATGTATGGAAATGCATATTACAGAGACACATGACATGCAGACATAATCTACAGGGCCCCTCACAAAACTATACACAAAAGCAAACACACGCATGCATGCACATGTACACAGGTCTAGGCATACTTCCATAGATCCACAGACACCTCTCTTCTACCCATCTTGCACTGCCTCTCACTCACTCTCGCTAAGGTCAGTGAAGCATGTTCTGCCTCCCTTCTCACAGGGAGGATGAGACCCAGTTAGCTTAAGAGTGGAAGGGAAAAAAACAGATGTCCAGAGACCCCAAGAGAATCAGCCTTCTTTGAGGTGCAAAGGAGATGATAGGGGCACGTGCACTAGCAGACAGCAGTAATATTGAAATGCAGGAAGTAGGCACACACAGAGATTGACCCACAGACACACCGAAGAATGGAGAGACATGGAAACCCCAGAGTCTGACAATAGACAGAAAGACAGACAAAGATACGCATACCTGCAGAGACAAATAAATTACTCATAGTTACACATACAAGAGAAATAAACTGACATACACACACACAGAAGACAAATACACTGACCTACTTTCTCTTTCTCTTACACACTCAGACAGACACAGAGACATCTACACCAGGACACAGAACAAAGACATCCACCGTGAAATGTTCTGATGTGCACACAATCTGAAAGAAGGTATGCACACATGGACATACACAGATGCACGCTGAATGTACAGAGACACTCCCAGAATAACACAGTGGCAGAGTTAAAATAGACAAAGAGGCTTTCAGTGAGGCTGCTTGCCCCAGACCCAACACCCAAGCTTTGCAGTCCCCTTAGGAACCCTCAAAAACGCTAGGAGAAATTCTTAGGATATTAGATAATTTCAAACACAAATATTCCTGGTTCCCTCTCCAGATGTAATGCTCATGAAAGTCAGCCCAGTCACTCCCATTCCCCACTCATTGCCTGTAGAAACCCAGTGTGCCAGCTCCAGAAAGAGGGGTATACAGGAGAGGAAAAGGAGCCACCCTAGGCTGGGAGCATGGGTTCATGTTGAGGGCTGTCTGCACACTGGCATACCCCGACAGATGGGAATGGTCAGACAGAGAGGGAGGGGATTCCTTGTTGTGGTACGGTGACCAGTGGACAGGGCACCTTGCAGGGGCCTCCAGAAGTCAGAAACACTAAGTTTGAGCTTCCTCCATTACTCGGTGCCCCTTTAGGTCAGAAGGCTCATCCCTCGCAAGGGTCTTTACAAAGGGATTAGCCTTAGTTTCCTCCCAGCAGCCACAACGGGCTCCCTGACAGCACTGGGAATATGTCAGTTCTTCCCCCTCTCAGGGCCTGTGCATGTACTAGCCCCTCCACAGGGGAACTTCTTCCTTTGCCGCTGCCTCAACCTCAGCAAGGTCCTCTCTCTTTCTCTGAAAGGTGTCCCCACCCAACAGTCCTCTAACTGCCTCCTAAAATTCCTTGTTCTTTTTCAGAGCCTTTGCCTCAGTTTGTAGTTGCTCATTTATTTCTGTGGTTATTATACTCATCCCTTTCTTTCTTGGGCTAGACTTGAAACTCTCTGGGATGTCTTAGGATAAGCCAAAGTTCACATTCCCCACTTCCTAAGTTATTCCACTTCTCTTTTCAAGTGGCATGTGGGAGTGGCTGGCCTCCTGTGAAGGGCAGCTCTCACCAAAGAGCTTTGCTTCTTTCTAGGTCGTAGACCATGGAATTTTCCCTGAATGCCTTTCAGCTTCATTTTCCCCTGGATATCCCCTATCATGCTTTTTGTTCCATGGGAAAATAAAGTAGCACAATATATGTGAAAATTCCTGATAGTGTTACTGGCACATCACGCAGCTCAGTAAATGATGGTAATAATAGTGACAAAAGTGATGGCGATGATGGTTAGGGTAGTGATGTTGGTGATGGCAGTGATGACGTGGTAGTTGTGATGGTGGTGCTGATAGTAGTGATAATGGTGATGATGGTGATGGTGGTGACCAATGATGGCAAATATGGCAGTAATGATGAAGGAAAGAGTAACAAGAGACCCCCAATGATGGAATGTGGACATATTCGCCTTGAAGAGGCTGCTAAGGCTGAGAGCTGGGCCTTCCTCCCTTTTATCTTTTACATGCCTGCCTTGCCAGAGTCAGCTCATTATGTGGGAGATAGATATCCTGTCATAAAGTGTTTAATATTTTAGCTTCTAATTGCATTACCAGAGACAGACAGCTGTTTATCTTCATCACTCTCCCATCACTGTCTTTGCCAGGACCCACTGGACTGCTCCAGGTGGTTCCCCTCCTCCTCTCCTGAAAATATAAGATAGCCACAGTGCAGTTTGTCATAAGCATTTCCTACAGACTTAGGTCTGTACTTGACACTTGGGAGTTCAAGGCAACCCACCTTATTTTATCTCTTTATTCTTACCCCCAGCCTCTAGATCACTCAGCCAGCCATTAACTTCTGTGACCCTCACAGCAGCCTTGCAATGCAGGAACTGTTAATATTGGGCCCATAAAACAAAGGAGGGAGTTGATGCTAGGGATTTCACTCATTCATTCATCAATACTCTGTGCTAAAAGCAATATTGTGTACCAGTACCAATTCCCATAGAGTTGATTCTGATTGATGGCAATCTCACAAGTTTCAAAATAGAGCTATCATCCGTAGTGCTTTTTTTAGGCTGGGTTTTCTAGAGAAACAAAACTAGTGACACTCATATGGGTATAAGAAAGAAAGTGGCCAACACAGCTGCAAAGCAGGCAAGCTCAATTAGGCTCAAGTCCGTGGGTCTGATGCTAAGCTGGTGGCCCTTCCAGATTCATGCAACTGCTGGCTAGTGCACAGGAAGCAGGGAGATGAGGCAGAAGAGGGGAGGACCACAGTTCCATGGGGACAGTGTCAAGTGGATTCAAGGCAGGCAACATGGCAAGCTGCAACAGCTTTCAGGGTTGGCAGGCCATATAGTGGGCGTTTCATAGCACCCAGGACTTGCAGGCCATGTGTTTGGCTGATGACCTATGCTCCAGAAGGCCAGATGCAGGGTCTAGACCAGCAGGAAGAAGGCAGAGAGTGAGTTCTCCACTCATTAAAAATCACTTTCATTACCCTTGAGTCCATGCACACTTATAGCAACTCTATAGCACAGGATAGAACTGCCCATATAGAGTTTTGAGACTACAAATCTTTACAGGAGTAGAAAGTTTCATGGTGAATTGAGCAGTTGGTGGTTTCGAACTGCTGTTAGCAACAGAGCATGTAATGAGCTTTGCCACCATGACTTTGGCAAATTCTCCACAGAGTCTATTTATAGGAAGTCATCAGGCTGTGACCTGAGTCTACACAGGACAGGCCCCATCCAGGAATTTAGGTTAGGTAACCTTATGGGAAAGACCTTACTGCCACTTTACAGAGAATCCTGGCCCAGCTAAGTTGACACAAACCAAAGGCTGATTTCTTCGGAAGGAGATCGCCAGACCTTTCTTCTGGAATACTTGCAAGTGGGTTTCAACTTCCAACCCTTCAATTAGCAGCTGAGTATGTTAATGTTTTACATCACCCAAGGACTCGGTGCATCTTGTTGGCAAAATGCTCATTCTAAAATACAAGTGAACTAGTGATCCAGAACTCTTGGATGAATTGCTGTTGGATTAAAGACCAAACTTCTAAACTTTCTATTAAAATTCTTGCCTGATATTCCACTTTCCCCATTCTTCAACACACTGCGACATGCAGGTTTCCTGCTGTACATCTCTTCTTCCTTGCTTCTCATTATCTGTGTTTCCTGCTCATGTTGTTTTTGTTGTTAGGTACCATCTAGTCAGTTCCCACCCATAGCAACCCTGTGAACAACAGAATGAAGAAAATGCATGGCTCTGAGCCACCTTCACAATTGTGCTTATGCTTGAACCCATTGTTGCAACCACTGTGTCAATCCATCTCATTGAGGACCTTCCCCCTTTTGGCTGCTGCTCTATTTTACCAAGCATGGTATCCTTCCCAGGTCTACTCTCTCCTGACAACATGTACAAAGCATGTAAAATGAAGTTTTCCCACCTTTGCCTCTAAGGAGAACTCTGGCCGTACTTCTTCCAAGATGATTTGTTTGTCCTTTTAGCTGTTCATGGTACTTTCTCCAGCACTATAATTCAAATACATTGATTTTTCTTTTACCTTCCTTATTCAATGTCCACTTTTCATATACATATGAAGTAGTGCATAATGGCTTCAATCAGGTGCACCTTAGTCCTCAAAGTAACATCCTTGCTTTTCAATACTCTAAAGACATTCAGTACAGCAGATTTATCCAAAGCAAGGAGTCATTTGATCTTTTGACTACTACTTCCATGAGCATTGATTGTGAATCCAACCAAGATAAAATCCTGAAAACTTCAATCTTTTCTCCATTTAACATGGTCCATTTGCTTTAGCTACTCAAAGAGTACGTTTCAGAGTGTTTTCTGACATGCACTTTGATCTTTTGTTTCTTGCTTGTCTTTTTAATGACCTCTTGCTTTCTTCATAAATGATGGTCTTGATGTCCTCCCACATATCCGTAGGTCTTCTATCATTAGTGTCCAATGCAACATATCTGTTCTTGAGATGTTCTCAAAATTCAGATCAAATAGACTCAAGGTCATATTTTGGCTCTTGTGTACTTGTTTTTATTTTCTTCAGCTGTAACCTGAACTTACATATAAGCAATTGATGGTCTGTTCTACAGTCAGCCCCAGCTTGGTTTTAGCTGTTAATATTGAGCTTCTCTACCATCTCTTCTTACTGGTGTAATCAATATGATTTCTGTATATGCCATCTGGATAAATAGATCCTTGTATATAGTTTTTGTTTGTGCTGTTGAAAAATTTATTTGCCATGAACAAGTCGTTGGTTTTGAAAAATTCTACCATGAGATTTCCAGGTTCACTTATATTACTAAGATCATATATTCCAACTATTGCTCCTTCTTCTTTGTTTCCAACCTTTGAATTACAGTTGCCAACAATTATCAATGAATCTTGATTTGACTTTTTCAAATCAATTTCTGACTGAGTAAGTTTGTATAACCCTTCAGTTTCTTTATCACTAACTTTCATGTTTTTTGCATAAGTTTAAATAATAATTTTACTGATTGGAATTCCTTGAAGGTGGGTTTATATAATCCTGTCCCAGACAGCATTGTTGTTGTTAGCTGTCATTAAGTTATTAAATTAATCTTGACTTTTAAAAATTCCATGTATAACAGGATCAGAAGATTTTCATTGGCTGGTTTTGAAAAATAGACCTTTGGGACGTTTTTCTTAATACACATTAATCTGGAAGTTCTGCTGAAACCTGTCCAGCATCAGAGCACTAAGGGTAGTAGTGGCACATGAGGTACATTGACTGGAAATCAAAACATGATCTCCTTTATGGATTGTGGGAATTGAATCCATAGCACTACATACTGTATACTGAATCACCACCATCTTCTTCCTTCTCATGGAACTCTGGTATTGTCTGGGTGGGAAGTAGGAAATTCTGGTGTAAGACCCCCTTTCTAGTCCAAGGAATGAATTATAATTTGTTCAAACCCATGGCAAGCCTAATCTCTCTTAGAAAGTGCTCAGCTCTCTTACAACTGGAGGTAACTGCTTAATGGCGAGGCCAATGAAAATAAAGAGATTTTTTACTTGGGGCTTCTTAAAGTATTTTACTCCCTGCCAACAATTAAGAAGGTGGAATTGAGTGCCCTTACAGATGTTATCTTTATCTCCTCCTCACTTGACCACAGGCTTGATCATTCACTGATCTGAAAATCCCTAGTACTGTGTTCATAGCCCACACTTCCTTCACATTGATTTTCAATTATGCATTTTCCTCCTTTGTCTGTTGACAAACTGGGTATACTGATCAAGGGGTTTCTCAGTATACTTTTCAGTAAGTAGACTAGCAAGTGAAGAAAGGAGTAATCATTGGTAATAGGAAGGAGGGCCCATTGTGCCCACTGATGTCATTTAATTCCCCCAATGATCTTTGAACCAAGATTGATCTTCACTCCCATTTCCAGAGGAAGAGACTGAGGACAGAGAGTATAGGGAAGTTAACTAAGAACAGAGAGGAACAGAGAATGTTGGGACTGGAGTTTATCCAGCTTAGGGGAAGCCATAGGATCCCACAGTCCATGAATTCCCTCTGTCCTGCTATGGCAGAGGCTGCCTGAGACCAGGCTATGCACAGGACAGTAGGTAGCATCATCATGTGGTTGGTCTGGGTCAGTGTCTCACAGGCACAGCCATGAAGGCAGAATCAGAGGTCGCCTTCTCTACACAGCTGGGCTTGGGGCCCATAAAAAAGTAGGATCTGAGCAGGGCATTAGAAGTGATGAGGTCATGTGGAAAAACACTCAAGTCAGAACAAAACAGTGTTTTCAGCAAATTACTTCATCACATTGCCAGAAGCTCCAAGTCACTCTGCTCTCACCTCTCTCTTTAAGCTCATCCACAGCAATGAGGAAGACCAGTTTGGGGGGTCTTGTTACATCACTTAGGGAAGAGCAACTGTTACAGAAACATACCGACAAGATACTAGGAAGCTGATAGCCCATGTTCTACTCCAGTTGGCTTCTTCTAGCCCAGAGGCTAGAAGTCTTTGAGGAGCGGCCTGGGCCTTCTCCAGCTTGGCATTCTCAGGGTCCAACTCGGAGAATATAGAAAAACACACAGACCACTCACTGAATTAATTTATTGATGTATTCTACAAACTATTATTGATCAACTATTCTATTCTTTTGACCAGATATTCTACCACTACTGGGGTTACGTGTTGTGGTAGTTACAGAATCTGGTGTCAATTTGAGGATTACGAGCAAAGGTGTGGAGTCTGGCCTGTCAATCAAGATATAGCCAATGAGGCCTCTGTGTGGGCATGGCCTTCCCTTGAAAATTCTGGGAAATCCGATATTTCCTTCTGGGAGGCAGGCAACACCTCTCTCTGCTGACTCCCTGCAAGACATCCCTGAGGAGAATCCACATGGATCTACCCTGGTGCATCCCTGGGTGGTGGAGAAGCCACATGGAAACCCCTGCCAGCACTGAGATGCTCACAACGCCACTGAACCCAAAGAATTTCTACCCACTGGCCTGTGATCATCCTGTGTTCAGTGTCATTGCATGTGTTTTGTGAGTCAGAGGAGGACTTTCTTTCTTTTTTTTTCTCTCTTTTTTAACATTTCATTAGGGGCTCATACAACTGTTATCCCAATCCATACACACATCAATTGTGTAAAGCGCATTTGTACATCGTTTCTCAAAACATTTTCTCTCCATTTAAACCCCCGACATTAGGTCCTCATTTTTCCCCTCCCTCTCTGCTCCCCCCTCCCGCATGAGCCCTTGGTAGTTTATAAATGGGTATTTTGTCATATGTTGCCCTGTCTGACGTCTCCCTTCATCCACTTTTTGGTTGTCTGTCCCCCAGGGAGGAGGTCACACACAGTTCCATGTAATCGGTTCCCTCTTCCCTACCCATTCTCCCTTTACCCTCCCTGTTTTGCCACTCACACCACTGGTCCTATAGGGCTCATCCGTCCTGGATTCCCTTTATTTTCAGTTCCTATCTGTACCAGTGTACCTCCTCTGGTCTAGCCAGTCTTGCAAGATCGAATTCGAGTCATGGTAGTGGGAGCGGGGAGGAAACCTTTAGGAACTAGAGGAAAGTTGAGGACTTTCTATGTTGGTATCGGACATATGGACTAATATCAGACTTATGGGCTTGGACTGGACTGGCTTGAGATGCTTTCTTAATGTACAATTACCCTTTATATAAAACTCTCTCTTTTACATGTGTATAGAAACTGGAAATAGAGGAGAGAAAGAAGGGAAGGGAAAATAAAGGAAAGAAGGAAGGGAACAGGAAGAAAGGAGGGGATGAAGGGAAAGGGGGAGGGAGGGAAGGAGGAAAAAAGGAAGGGAAGAGCAAATATTCCACTAAGATGATAGAACATGACAGAATAGGGTAGGGTTTGAGAGAAATGTAAGGCTTCTGAGTTACATTTCTTATTCATGAATAAATTTCTAATTAACAGAGACTTTTTGCACCTAGAGTTTATTCCTGGAAATGTCATAAGCAGCTAGGGATATAGAGGAACCATTCCAGGACTCTGGCATCAACAATCCTACATGGGAGGCAATGTTAGAGGGATGAGTTAACAGTTCTCTTAGAAGTATAGATAAGGAGGCATGGAGGAGGAGGTGCGAAATGGATTGGCCAAAGAGGTTAGCCTTGAAGGATAAACACGGAAAGCTGTTAAAGAGACATGGAGAAGTTTTTGAATGTTCAAGTTACTTGGGGGAAGTGTAGGCAGTCCCCCTTGTTGGGAGCACAGGGCACAAGGATGAGGCTTGTGGGCAGACCGGAACTAGTTCCTGGAGGGCCTGAGGGAATTCAAGTATAGGCAATGAATTTCACTCTACAGCAAACAAGGATCCATTGGAAAGCTGGAGAAGCAGTGTCCAGTTCAGATATGTCTTTCTGCAGAGTTATTTTCAATGAAATGGTGGAATGAGTATAATAGTGAATCCTACTAGGAGCTCCTGAAATCATTCAGGATTCAGAATGAAGATGCCTGGGGTAGAGGTCGTGGGATAGGAGTAAGAAGAAGGTGAGATATCATGACTTGTTATTGAAGGGACTTGGAAAGCAACTAGTTGTGGTGGGCAAAAGGCAGAGGAGTCTGTTGATATTCAGCTCCATGACTATTAGTTAAAATTTCAATTCTAATTAAATGGCAGAAAGACTAAACATAGTGCATCAACTGGCTGTGAGCCCAAAAGTTGAAAGTTGGAGTTTACTCAGATCAGAAGAGAGATCTGGTACTCTACTTCTGGAAAAGGTGCCGCTGAAATGTCTATGAAGCATGACTCTACTCTGACACACATGAGGGCTCTATGAGTCAAAATAGACTTGACAACAATTGGTAATGACAGTAAAAGATGACTTGTTTGCCACATAAAAGTTCATACAGTCAGCCCCAATTGGGTAAAGTGACTTGACCATCATCGGAGATCCAGGATCTGTCCACATCGCTGCCTGCCTTTCTCAGTACTCATCCCATGTGGTCACTTCAATGGCCATGATGCTGTATACGTTCCAGCTGGTGGGAGGAGAAGAGAGAAAAGGAAGGTGCACCTATATTTCTCAGAGGTTTAATTTGTAATCCCGAATGGTCTCTCTGCTAACACCCCACCGGCAGAACATAGAGACATAGCTTTAAGGGATGCTGGAAACTGTAGACTGCCATATGCCCAGCTAAAAATGCCTCCAGTGTGGAAAATGGGAGAACGGATACATGGGAGGACAACAAAGTCATTCGATCTCAAAATTCTGTAAAGAGTTACACTTATTTTTAACACTCCCTATAAAAATGCTAAATATTATCAAATCTCATTGCTTTTTTGAATAAGTCAGGCTCTTGGTTTTCTCACCAGTTGAGTGATGTATTGGAAAAGATTCCTAATCTGAACTCTATGGGTGTAACTGAATTCCATATAATTACATACTCAATTTGGGACAAGCATTTTTTGGGGGAAAGAGTCTATGGCTTTCAACGGGTTCATAAGGAAATTTCTGACATAAAAATGTTGAGAAACAGAATAAAATAATTGTTCAGGGCCCTCATACTTACATTCTGTGATTCCTTTGTACCCTCCTTGCCAGACACACTTGCAAAGGAGTCAGAGAAGAGAAGAGAACACTTTAAGGCCCTTAAAGAATGTGACTCCTTGATAATTTATAAATTATTATTGTATCTTATATTACACTGCCTGGCGTCTCCCTTCACCCACCCCTCTGTTGCCCATCCCCCAGAGAGGAGGTTATATGTAGCTCCCTGTGATCAATTCCCCCTTTCTACACCCCCTTCCCTGCTGGTATCGCCACTGTCACCCCTGGCCCTGATGAGGGCAACACATGTATAGATGTGCTTTACACAATTAATCTATATATTGTGATGAATTGTATGAGCCCCAATAAATTGATTAAAAAAAAAAAAAGAATGAGACTCTAGCCTCATCCTGCAGTCTCCCACAGCATGGGCGTGGCCCATCGCACTGTCTTCCCTTCTAGTCACTGCCTGGTTGAGCTGGGATTTGGCTGGGTCCATACTTGGTACACACTGCCTGACGTCTTCCAAGCAGCCCCACAGCTCCCAGCCAGAAGCCAGTTTGGATTTCAGAGTACAAGTGGGCCGCTGTGTCTGGCCTGCCAGGTGAAAAGAACATTGTCTGCATTAATAAGGCATTCCTCTCCAGATCGGCTTTCTCCTCTCAGGCAACGTCTCAGTCCATGAGTAAACCCGTCTTTCTCTCTCTCTCCGGAGCCAGGGATTTGATATTGCTGTGAATGGAGGTTTTCATCCCACAGTGAGTTGTCGGCTCTCCGTGGCGCCTAATAGCAGTGCCAGGCTCTGCTTCTTGACATGTGAGAGTCCCTAGCTGGAGGAAAGGGTGGCAGGGTTTAGTAGCTCCCCATGCAGCCAGCTTGAGTGTAAGAAGGGGAGAGGAACATGAGGGGATGGACTGGATGATGCAGGTGCTGCCTGGGCCTAAAGCTGGGTTCTCTTTGGATAGTACACTGATGAGCAAATGCATCAGGGCAAGACCACCGTCTGCCATCAGCCTGGTACAGAATAAAGCTTGAAAGAAGCATTCTACCAAAAGCAGAATGGGAGAGGAATAATGTAATATGGCAACAGAATTTTAAAGCAAGAATGTGTGTCCTGGGACATGGAGGGCAGTGGACAAGGACAATAAATGAGGGAGAAAGTAGAGTGGTCACCCTTGGATGTGGCCTGGGCATTGGGCCAGGGATAAGGGGATGCTGGGAGAGAAACAGTGGTGGATGGCAGTGGAAGTCCCAACTTAGAGTTCTGTTGGCTGACCAGTGGCAGCTCCCTTTGAGGAGAGCAAAGCCAGCAAGAGAGGTCCGAACTGGACAGTGGGATGCAGTCACCTGGTTAGACAGGACACCAGACAGAGGTGTGATCACAGAGCTGGCCTGTTACATTCCTAACTCTGTAGCCCCCCCCTCTCCCCCGCCTGTCTCATGACCTGGGCTTCTACTCAGCACAGGCTTTGTTCTTGTAACCTTTCACTGCAGGTATTGGACTACAGAGGGTGGTGAAACAAAAACAAAGAGGAAGAAAGGGCACAAGTAGGATTTTAGTGATCGGGTGGTATACTCAGGCTGAGTCCTGAGCGCAGAGAATTTCCTTGGGTGTGTGTCTGTTCTCGAGTAGAATTCACTGGTCTGTGAGTTAGGGCAAGTCATTCATTACAAACCCACTGGGCTGTGTAGGAAACTAGCACGTGGGGAACAGAAAACATCTCTGGAATCCAGTGTCAACAATTGTTAACAGTTTAGCAGAAGTGATCGTGTGATGCTTTCTAGGTCCTGGGTCAGGTGTGACAGAGATGGAGGCAAATAAACACCTTCCCATGCCCACTGAAAGCTCACAATCTAGTCTGGGTGGAATCAATCCGTTGTAAGAGCTTCCTAACAGTTGGAATCCCAGGGGTGAAAATTGTTTAGGTGATTTCCTACTAATCAAATATCGGCATTTTGAATCTACCCAGAGGCACCTTGGAAGAAAGGACTGGCAATCTACTTTAAAAAAAGGGGGTGGGCGCTGTTCGGAGCCATGGAAAACCCTGTGGAGAAAAGTCTTGCTCTGAAGCACATGAAGTTGCCTTGAGTTGGGATCATCCCCATGGCAACGAGTTGGGCTTTTGTTTCCTGAAGGTTAGGCATCTGCAGCTAGGGCCCCAGCATTCATCTTTTGAATTCCATTTTTATAATATTCCTGGGAGGGGATTTGAGTCCCTTTTGAAGAAAATAGAGGTTCAATGACATTACATAGCCTGCTCAGGGACCACATGGATGGGCCATGGGAGAGTAAAATTTAATTGTTTATTTATGTTTGAAATTAACTTGTTTGTCACTAAAAACCCCAAGCAAGTTCATTTCCATTTTCTTTCCTCCTGTTTTTTTTTTGGGGGGGGTTGGGGGGATTGTTGTTTTTTAACCACTCAGACCAAAATTTAGGTTTGAGGGATAAAGAATCTGGAAGGATTTTTTAAATTATTATTTTTAGAGAAGTATACTGTGTATATTTACCCAGCCCATCTGAAATGAAATCAACAACAATATCCTGTCAAACCCTCCATGTCTGTGGTTCTCATTCTCCCTGTTCCTCTTCCTCCCCTCTCTCTGTTCCCATCCACATCCCTGACCTCCCATCGTCTTCAAAGTCATGTCTTTTGTTGTATAAGCCACGTTTCTTGTTCTTTGTTTTTCATGATAAAAATGGCATTATTAAGTATTTATATAAGTGTGCTAAGCATAGCACACTAGCACACTAGTTTTGTTCATGTCTTACGGTGCTAAAGTGGGTTGTCATTGCTTTTTACTAAGGCGCAATCTTCTATTGCATGAATATACCAGTTTGTTTATGCATTCCTCCATAATAGGGGTTTTTGATTGCTTCCATGGTTTTGATATGATGGACATTGTTGCAGTAAACATAGGTGTGCATATGTTTGTTCGTGTTGTGTTCTTGGTATCTTTAGAGTACATGCCCAGGAGATATTGCTGGATCATAAAGTATTGTATTTGCATTTGTTTAAGGAAGTGCTGTACTGATTTCCATAATTCTACAGTCCCACCAGCAATGTAACAGCATCCTCTCCAGCATATATTATTTTTTTGTTTGATTAAATTTTGCTAAAAGTTTTGGTGTAATTTGTGTTTCTCTTATTATTGATGTTACAGAACATTTCTTCCTATGGTTGTTGGCCACTTGGATGTCATCTTCGGTAAATTGTCTATTCATGCCTTGTGCCCATTTTTTATTGGCTTCATTGTGTTTTTCTGGTTAAGATGTTGTAGTTTCTATAGACTTTGGAGATTAGTCTTTTATCTGATCTATTATTACTGAATATTTTCCCCCAATATGTGGGTTTTTTGTTAACTCTTTTGATCAAATCTTTTGATGTGCATAAATGTCATATTATTAAAGTTTATAGCCCAATTCCATCCACTCTTAATACCTTCCTGAATATTTCATTCTATGGGGCAGACAGATACTTCCCTTAGGGACACATGTTGTGTAAGCCCACTGGAGGTAGCTCCTTTATGTGAATGGCTTATACAGTGACTTCCTGTTCACAGCACACAGCCTCTGGAACAAAGAAAGCAACCTTTTGATTGATGTCAGGGGGGTGGACAGCAAGAAGCACCCACAAGTTACCTTTATGTATAAAGAATATTGTGAGAGAAAATGAAAAAGGAAAACAGGTTGATGCATCTGTTCCTAATGTGACTAGCGACTGGCATTGGTAAGTCCTCCTGGGAATTCATCTTTGGGGGCTTTGATATCATAGCCGCCATATATCCCTTCCTGGGGTTGGTATGCTCTGCCTTCTCACAGGAAAGTTGCCTGATGCCACAACAACGTAAAGGAACCAACAATTCATCTGCTGAGGCTTAAGGATTGGCACCATTGCATCCTCCAAGAGGAAAGGAGCCCTCAATGAACATTATTAGATCCAGACACAAGCACATGCCCGAACACATGTCCAGACACATATCAGGTGTAGCTATGTTACAGACTCAGACATGCACAAAAGCATGCACACACCCAGAGCACCTTTATATGTACATGTATAAACACCCATTACATACCTGTGTGATACAAAAACAAAAGAAAAATCAAGCTAGTTTCTGTTAATAGGATTCCAACTCAGGTCAAATCTATGTGTGTCAGAGTAGGGCTGTGTTACATAGGGCATTCAGTGGCTGATTTATTTCAGAAATACATTTCCAGGCCTTTCTTCTGATGTGCTTCTGGGTGGTTTTGAACAGCCAGTCTTTTGATCAACAGCAGAGGTGTTCACCGTTTGCACCATCCAAGGACTCTATATAAAACACAAGCCATACATATGATACGTGCATGTCATACTGTGAATGCCCTTACTGGGAGCCCACCCAACATACAAACATGTACATACACGCGTACATCCATTGGCCCACCATTATAATTTAAAACCACATTTTCTCTGGTGTTCTGGCACCAAAACTGTTCTTCAAGACTAAGCCTGACCTTGAGCAGTGGCTGCCTGTTTGACTGTCCTGATGAAGCATGACTCTATTGAGTCCAAAGCAGATGCTGTGCTGGGGGAGCAGGGGAAACGTGACTCAGTGGCCAGTTATGCAACTGGAATTTGCCCGTCTGCTTTGCCCAGGAGTGGGAGGACAAGGAAGGCTTGCTAATGTGAAAGCTGACAGAGGTGTTGCCCTTCTAGAAGCGTCCACATTTTCATGGCACGTGTCTAGGCCAGAAGAGGCCAAGGATACCAGAGGGCGGTGTGAGGAGGCTGCAGATGTGAAGGGGCGGTGGTTCTGTCACGAGTGTGGGTGCTCAGTCACATGTGTGCCTTCTCTGGGAGGGGAGGCTGTGAGCAGTATCGCAGGCTTGCAGGTTAGAACATCCCAGTGAACCCCTCCTGCTAGGCTTGTCTGCTGCTCAGTGTATCATTGTGCCTGTGTAGAAAGGCAGGTTCCTCTTGGGCTTGTGATGTGGCATACACATTGACAAAACATATATAGACTATGCAAGAGTCGCTGAGTGGCTGCTAACCAAAAGGTTAGAGGTTCAACTAAATGCCGAGGAATCTCAGAAGAAAGACTTAGTATCCCCTTACATGGGGGAATAAAAGCCATTGAAATGCAATGGTGCACAGTTCTCCTCTAATACAAGTGGGGTTGCCATGAGTCGAAATTGAAATAATTGCACTTGCATCAAGAGAGATGAAACATGCCTTTTAATGGTTCTAGAAGTCCTGGCTAAGGACTCGACCTCTGTCTGTGAAGATTCTCAGAACGTGAAAAAATGCCAGTTCTCTGGGATGTGGGGTAATTAGCAGACATCAGCCAAAGATCTTCCATTGGGTATTGATTGGGGTGACAAAGAGAGCTACCCTCAGTGAGCTCAGAGTCTAATGAGGGAAGATAAGGGCCACATCAAGGACCGACAATCATTCTTGTCAAAGTGGTTCTGGAAGGTGAAGCATTTTGCCAAAGAAAGGGGTGCATATGTGTGGTGGTGGCGGTGGCGGTAGCAGATGTGAGAAGGGGAAATGGATTCTGAGTAGACAAGCAGCCTTCACAAAAAGACTATGGTTTCCAACATAGGTGGGCCAGCGGGCAGTAAACTGACACACAAGCCAAATCCAACCCACTTGCAATCTTTACAAATAAAGTTTTATTGGCACAAAGCTATGTCCATTCTTTTGCATTGGTTCTATTTCGCCTTCAGCAGCAGAGCTGAGCACTACAGTCACAGAAGAGACCAAATAGCCACACAAATTTAAAATGCTTACTAACTGCCCTTCACCCCTGTTCTAGACTCCTCTGGGAACCCAGAAGCTACTGCCGAATTCTTGAATCAAGCACAAGATACCTGGGACTCATTGCATAGCTCTAGAATCCAATGCAGTTGCCTAGAGCTCCCTCTAAAAATACCATCTGAGTAGGGATTTCAAAGTTCAAGGTGAGCATTCACATCAATTATCCCACTTAATCCTCCAACAAGCTTGCATGAGGTTAATAGTAATTTTATCCCAATTTTGCAGATGAAAAATTAAGACAAAAGGAAATTAAGAGACTTACTGAGGACTACATGATGGTGAGAGATTCACACTAAGGGCAGCCTGATTCTAGAATTCCATGCGCTTTCCACATTCTATAGACGTTTCTCCATCACACATTCCACGATTTAGCTGCCCTCTTTGACAGCCTATCTTCCCTGGATCACTCTGTAACATAGTTGCCGCCAGTGAGGATGTCTTTTGTCCATTGTGCTGCTTTAGTGGGATAGAAGCCTCTGAGGAGAATCAAATTTCCTCTCCACATCTGCTTGATGGTGCCTGGTGTACCCTGGGATGCTAACGAACAGTGACAGATAATCTTCAATTGGCTGGTGCACATGTAAACCACTGGACCAGGTAATTCCAATCTACCTCCTCAAAACTCCATTCACGCAGGAGCCACAACAGTAATGACAGCCATGGGGATGCTGGCTGGGACACTGAGAAGGGCCTGTGAGGCACCCCACTGTTTCTACCCAGGACTTGGGGGGGGGGGCAGCTATGTGACTCCTACCTACGGAACACAAGTATTGCAACACTTTTGCTCATTTATTTTCATAGGAAAGCTTCTCTTAATGGAATTACATCCCATTTATCAGATATGAGGTCCTAAGATGTGGATGACTTTGAAAATACCCACCCCCTGCCATATATACACACTTTCTGCTACTCTGTGTTACTGCCTACTAGAGCCCTGCATGCTGTGGGTAACACATTTAGCTCAATAAAATATAATATACAACAGGATCATATTTAACAAGGAAAACAGGGCCTGAATGGACAGAGGAACAGTGTGGCTGGGTTGCCATGGAAACTCCTTGTTCGGAATTTCCTGACTCCTGGGAGATTACATTTCAACCTTAATGCTGTATTAAAATAAGCTTTGGCACTTAATGTGTTTTTTCACCCACCCAACCACCCTCCATCCCTTCTCTGCTTACAGGCAAGAAAAAACAACCAAATCAGCCTGAGAGAAAGACCAAAGTTCCCCTTCCCCAGCACCTGCCCTGCTCCAGTCAAAGCCCTCCTTTAAGCCCTGGGGTTGGGGGTGAGGGGTGGGGGTGTTGGCAACATTTAAGCTGCAGTCTTACCTATTATCTCCCTTAACTCAGTCAGGCATGAGGTGCAGCCACGTGAGATTGACAGCCCCAGTTCTGCTGCCCTTCCAACATCTCTTGCTTCCATTGTTGTCCACTGCCCTTGCATTTAGTATCTCTAGGGGATGTTGCAATAGCTTCTCACCCATCTCCCTATTCTAAACGTGCACCCTATGCTCCCTTCTTGCTGCCAGAGTGATCTTACTATACCATGAAGTTGTTTAGTAGCCTTGAACAGATCCCACCACGTACAAAATCACGTTGCAACTTCTTATGAATGCAAGGTTTTCTGCCTCTTTCTGTAGTTCCCCCCACACTCTCTGCCGTGCTGCAGAGATGATATGCTTTCTTAACTACAATTAATTTTATTTATTTTATTAACATTTATTTTGAATTAGAAAAATTTATTGATAAAATACAGTAAAGTCAGCCTTATAAATTTGAAAATATTACATAGTAATTCTCAAATACAAAATAGTTATTATTTAAGTGATGTGATTTATATTTAGTATGCAAACAACTTTATGTTTGATTTTTTTATCATTTTATTGGGGGCTCATACAATTCTTATCACAATCCATACATACATCCATTGTGTCAAGCACATATGTACATTTGTTGCCATCATCATTCTCAAAACATTTGCCTCC
>NW_022111362.1:3581990-3588358 GCF_000313985.2 Echinops telfairi
TGAATGTACAAATGCACTTTACACAATTGATGTGTGTATGGATTGTGATAAGAGTTGTATGAGCCCCTAATAAAATGATTAAAAAAAAACCCCAGACACTATATCTTTTAATAGCCAGACACCATCAGTTTTCTTAACCACATTTGCTTATATACACATTTTTCTTCAGCAATTGTGTCGGGAAGGTGTGCATCATGGAATGCCAATTTAATAGAACAATGTGTTCTTGCATTACATACTTGAGTAGAGGCCCAACGTCCATCTGCTGCCTTAATACTAAACTTATAAATATATGTATGTAGATCTATTTCCCCACCCACCTATATAAATATATTTACATATGTACATGCCAGTATTTAGACCTCTATAAATACCCTTTTTCACCTACTTCTTTCCTCTATTTCCTTTTACTTTACTCTTGTCCCACTATCATGCTCACCCTTCATTTGGGTTTCAGTAATTTCTCTCGGTTACATTGCCCATGCTGAATCTCTACCAGGCCTCTCACACCCTCCTTGTCACTGATTTTGGATCACTTGTTGCTACCCTGTGCCTGGGTTGGTCAGCACCACCTCCTTACTCCCGCCTCCTCCTCTCCCGTGTCCCTCCGGAACCATTGGTCCCTTTGTTTTCTCCTCTAGACTATTCTTCCAGCCTATCTTATCTAGATAGATCTGTAGAGATAATAGTATGCACCAAAAATCAAGCCATAGCAAGATAGGTGACAAATGAGAACACAGCAATGACTACAAAAAGGAAAACCAATGACCCATAAAAGAATAAATTAATTAAAAGGCAAAAAATATTTTAAAGAAAGAAAAACCTGTTTTGATCAAGGTTTGATTTCTGATCTTCTAGGCTTGTCCTTCAATCAAGTCTGATGGGGTACCATGCTCTGGTCCCAGAATCTGTCCTTTGTACTCCCTCGGGGGCTCCCTGCTCCGCTCCCATGGTTGCTCTGCCACACGCCTTTAGTGGTTTGCCTCGGTGTCGCTGGGTCAGTCTGGGCCAGTCCCGACACTGAGTCTGCAGTACTGTCCCCCTTAGGGTGCTGGGCCAGCAAGGGACGGCATCTCTCATAAAGGGATCAGCCATATGGTCCACTCTGCATTGGCTGTACAGAGTGGGGATATTGTCCTCCAGGCCTGGTGGGCCAGGATGTGCTCCACTCAGTCTTCCTCTCCCTTCATTTATTCCCATTTGCTCTGATCAGACATGCCCCTCTCCCCCAGCTGAAACTTCAGTGTCGTCCTCTAAAGTAAATTCTTCGGTGTGGGGGGGGGCAGTTGTCCACATAGCTGGTATAGGGGCTGAGCCTCAGGCCCCTCCACAGGCTCCCCACTCCTTACCAGCACGCTGCATTCATCTGGCACTGGCTGTAAGTCTGGTGCCTCTTTTCCTGTGAAGACACAAACAATACCCTCCACTTGGGTGGGTAAGTGCCCTATTCCCCTGCCACACATTTTCCCCCTTTCCTCCCTCCCCGCAAGATGATATGTTTTATGAATACAGTCATATATCTTTTACTGTTCATAACATGTTCTGTGAAGTGGATGGTGTGTGAGTTGGCTGCTGTGTGAACACCATGCAGTAGTTTGCGTCTGCTTGTTCCTTAGGCATCCTTCATGACAGAGTAGTGATGGCCATTTGTTGGGAGGGATAGTATTTTGTGTTTAGTTCTCAAGACACATCATTGAAATATATCCAAATCTAATATAGTTTCCTTTCATCTTTCCTTTATCGTTGTAGCTTTCAGTGAACCAATCATTTAATAGCAGGGAGGTTTTTTCTTTGTTTTTGAGGATTGTCTTTATTATCGAGCATAACATGCTTAAATCATGAGCAAGAGCATCCACTGGTTTCCACCTGGGTTTTCATGTACTTCCAGGTCCACAGCCCCAAGCACCTGGCATGATTCTGGCACATGGTAAGTAATCAATTAGCATTTACAAATGGAATTTACAGTGAAAGGAGAGCATTAAGGCCCAGACAAACCTGTTAGGGCTTGCTTAGTAAGAAGCCCAACTAAGTCCTGTCTCCTCTCACCATCTCTCATGCTTCTCTGCTTGCTACAGCATCTCAGTTCCATCCTTAAGCAACTACCCATGTCTTCATTTCCAAGCAATACATGCTTATTTTTCCTGTTCAACTTTTCTTGCTTATGTTCTTGCCGCCAGCCATCCAACAGCCTTAGACAATTTGAGGCTATTGGATATTCAGGATCTGGAGGAATGAGAATAGAGATGGTCAGAGACACCTCAACCTATAGGAAAGCACACTTCTCCTTATTTCGCCGTTCTTCTTCTCTTTCTCCATAACAACACGGTTTTCCAGGCTGCAGGAAATTGCAACTTATCCCAGAAGTTCGTGCTCTGCAGGTTTATACCCTGTTTCCCCAAAAGTAAGACATTCCCCCAAAATAAGACCTACTTACAGTTTTGCCTCTCACTGAAACATAAGGTATTCCCCCCGAAAATAAGACCTCCCTGAAAATAAGGCTCCCCGAAGCTACTGTAACTCTGGACTCTGGACCATAGCAGCGGGTGCCGCCGCGCAGCTCACTGTTGGTCCTGGGCGGGGTGTCGGGGTGGGATGGGGTGGGGGATGTGGACTGGAGAAGCCGGGCTGCCAGTGCACCAGCTGAAATGGCTCCCCCCATACAGCATGTGTGCATGGTCTTGGACCTTGGGCCTGACCATGTTTGGCTATGCTCTTAGAGTCCCATTAACTGAGTGGTTTCCCTGTGCCAGCACTGTATTAATGAGACTGTGCAGATACCATCTCATTCAATCTTCTCCAGATTTGAGGGGTGAGTGCTAGCATTATGTTCAATGGATGGATTAGGGATAGAAGGATTGGATCCCCAAAGGCATAGAACAACTAAGTAACTGAGTCAGGACCGGAACTCAGGTCAGAGGAAACTAAGCAGAGAGAACAATCCGATGTGCTGTGGGAAGCTGGAGGGATCCTGGGCCATGAAGAAAGCTAACACAAAGGGCAGTGTGGGAATAATTGATGGCCTTTCAATGTGGAACAAATAACAGTATTTTAACTCCACTAAATTGGGCTGCTAACTGCAAGGTTGGCAGTTCAAACACACCAGCAGTTGGGACTATCTGCATCTGTAAAGATTTACAGCCTTAGAAGCCTTCCATGTGGTTGCTGTAATTCAGAAGCAATTCGATAGCAGTGGTCTTTTGGGTGGTAGTGGTGGTGTGTGTTTACCATGGAACTGTAGAAGAGTACCTTGCTCTTAAAAATACACACTGAAGAACAATGGGAAATGATATATCTAACTTACTTTCAAATACTTCAGAAAAATATATCTAGAAAGAGAGAATGAAAAGGCAAATTAGACAAAATATAAACACTTGGGATAAAGAGTATACAGGAGGCCCTGATTCATTCTTGGGTCTCTTCTGTTTAGTTGGAATTATACAAAAATTGAAAAACAGACACACCTCAAACTTGGGTTACATAAACCCTGAAGTTCTGGATTGTCAAACATTTTCAAACCAGCTTCATTGTTGTTGTGTGATGTTGAGACCAACGTGACTCACAGTAACCTTGGAGGACAGGACAGAATTGCCTCAGAGGCTTTCCAAGACTGTCTGTCATCTTGGTGGAGCTCTGGTGGTGTGGTGGTTAGGAATTGGGCTGCTAAGCTCAAGGTCAGCAGCTTGAAGCTATCAGCCATTCTTAAGGAGAAATATGAGGCTTTCTTTTTTGTAAAGGAGTTACCGTCTTGGAAACTCACAGGGGTGGCCCTATCATATGCTATAGGGTCACTGCGAGTCAAAATTGATTACACATCTAAACTTTCCTCATGCTACTTTATAACCAATGCCCATCACCCCTTCAGGAGTTCCTGGGAAGTGCAAATGGAAGAATTGGCAATCCAGATTGACCCAGAGATTCCTGGAAAGAATGGCCTAGCAACATGCTTCAGAAAGCTCACAGCTTTGAAAACCCTATGGGTCTATTCTTCTCTGACATGCATGAGGTCTCAATGAGTCAGAATCACCACCAGTTTATTCCTTTGTGTCATCAAGTAGGTTTCATTGAATGGATATATCACAGTGTATTTATTTATCCATTTTCCTGTTGTTGAGAACATGGGCTATTTCCAGGGTTTTGTTAATACAAATAAAACTACTATGAACAGTAACATACAAATCTTTGCATGAGGTGTGATTTTATTTATCTTTCTATGGGTGGACTGGCTAGGACAAGATTATATGGTACTTGCATGATAAAAATTTTAAGAACTGTCCAGCTGTTTTTTCTTTCCATAGTGACTGTGTCCCAACAGTACATGGGGGTTCCAATATCCCTATATTTCCACCCCAGATTATACTATTTTATATCCCAGTGAGCATGTAGAAATATCTCACTGTGGTTTAAATGTGCACTTCCCTAAGGACTAATGGCCGATACTAATACCATTGCCTTCTCCTACTTCCTAGGGACATTGAGGGCAAAGATGCCCGTGTGATGAGTGCAGCCCTATAGTGGCCAGAAGGTGAAAGGCTCACTGTCCTCAACAGAGAGCAGAAAGTGAAAAAGGCCAAGTTGAAAACTAAAGCCCAGGGTGAGAGCTCAGGTCACTCACCAGAATGGCAGAAGCCTGGCTTCAGATTGGACTATCCACTACTTTAGTGGCCAAACCTGGGGCTTTACCACAGGGATGCATCAGACCCCAACCTCAGAACTCTATTTGCTTACTCAGCAGACACCAAGAACCGCCCAGGTGCCCCTCCTGGAACGCGTGTAGTGATCGCTTTGCTAGTCTTTGGTCAGTGCTTAGATTGGAAGTCAACTTTCAGAGTAAAGTCAGAATTTCTAAATATAATATTCAAGACCTATTTTAATATTTTTATTGTGGTGAAATATACGTAGCAGAATTTTGTTCTTATTTTAAGTGTACGTTTAGTGATGTATATCTCATTCACCTTCTTGTATAGCTATCACCACTATCCATTTCCCATAGTTGGTTATTACTCCAAATAGCAATAAGCTTCATTCTTTCTTCCCATTAATAAACTTGTTTACAAGTTTTCCATATAAGGGGGATCAGACAATATTTGTTCTTCTCTTTTGTGTTCCACTTAATTTATTCAGGAGAATGTTTTCAAGATTCACCATCCCAGCATGATCATTGAAGATGAAATGGGTGTATAAGCAAATGTGGTGAAGAAAGCAGATGGTGCTCTGTATCAAAAGGTATAGTGTCTGGGGTCTTAAAGGCTTAAAGTTGAACCAGTGGCTATCTAGCTGAGAATCAACAAACTCACATGGAAGAAGCACATCAGCCTGTGCGATCATGAAGTATCAAGGGGATCACGTAACAGGCTTCAGAAGACCCAGAACAAACAAACAAAATCATATTGCTGAGAACTAGGGGGGTCAGAGCAGAGACCCCAAGCCCATCTGTAGACAGTGGGACATCTCTTCACAGAAGGATCACAAGGAAGGGATGAGTCAACCAGGGCGCAGTGTAACACTGATGAAACACACAATATTCCTCTGGATCCTATCATGACTCCAGTCCTGCCTATCCCATGGTCTAGACTGGAGCATGTGCACAGGTACAGATAAGAGATAAGAGTTCACAACACACGGAATCCAGGAACAGGAATGGGAGTAGCCATACCAGAAGGACAGGGGGAAAGTGGGGTTGGATGGGAGGAAGGGGGAACTGATCGCAATGACTGACACATAACTATACACACCCCACTCTAGGAGAGGATGAACAGCAGAAACCATGGGGGAAGGGAGACAGCGATTGGTGTAAGATATGAAAATAATAATAATTAATAATTATTAAGGGGTCACAAGAAGGTGGGGAGGGAGAGGGGAAAAAAGAGGAGCTGATACCAAGGGCTCAATAGAAAGTAAATGTCTAGAAAATAACGATGGCACCTATGTACAAATATGCTTGATACAATTGATATATGGCTTGTTATAAGAGCTGAAAGAGCCCACAATAAAGTGATCTTTTAATTTTTTTTTAAAAAAGGATTCATCCAAATTGTAGCAAGTTTCAGAACTTCATTTCTCTTTATAGATGAATATTTTCATTTTATAGGTATACCACATTGTGGTTATCCATTCATCTGTTGATAAAAACTTAGGTTGTTTCTACTTTTTGGTTATTGTGATAATATTGCAAAAGTATTGATATACCCAATATATATATTTTTTTAATTTTATAAATTTATTTATTTATTTTTAAAGTCATTTTATTAGGGGCTCATACAACTCCCATCACATTCTATACACACATCAATTGTGTAAAGCACATTCGTACATTCATTGCCCTCATCATTCTCAAAACATTTCCTCTCCACTTAAGCCCCCATCATTAG
>NW_022111362.1:3589708-3602357 GCF_000313985.2 Echinops telfairi
GGCCTTTAAGAGTGTTTTCCAGTCCAGCCTGTTGGGGCTCCACGCCCTGTCCCCAAAGTCCACCCTCATCATTCCCTGGGGATCTTGCTGCTCTCCTCCCCTGCTGTTCCGCTGCCCTCCCCCAGTGCTTTTCCTCAGTGTGGTGGGATCAGATCAGGTATACCCAATATTTGTTTGAATAAGGCTTTCAACTCCTTTTGATGTATACTCAGCAGTGAATTTGCTGGGTTATATGGTAATCTTCTATAATGGCTGCACCATTTTACAGTACCACCAGCAATGCATGAGTTATATTTTCCACATCCTTGCCAACACTTGTTAATTCATTTTTCACTCATGCCGATAACAGCTATTCAAGACGTGGTGTAGTAGCTTATTGTGGCTTTGATGTGCATTTCCCTAATGGCTAATGACACTGAACGTCTGTTAGTGTGCTTGGTGGCTTGTGTATATTTTCTTTGGAGTAAGATCTATTCAAGTCTTTTGCCCAAATTTAATTGTGATGTTTGTCATTTTGTTGACAAGTTGTAGGAGTTACATATTCTGGATATTAAATCCTTATCAGATATGCTGTTCCTATATATTTTCTTTATTTTGGTAGATTGTCTTTTAATTTTCCTAATAAAGTCTATGGATGCACCAAAACTTCTCATATTGATGAACTCCACATATTTTTTTCTTTAGTGGCTCATGCTTTTGGTGTCATATATAAGAATCCATTGTCAAAAGTTTTACCCAATGTGTTCTTCTAAGAACAGGTTTTCTTGATCAGGTTCCTAAACTTAGCTTTTCCTTAAGATCTTTTCGCCCAGCCTGCTCCACCTGCAACATATGCTCCAGTGTCCAATATCCCAGACTTACTAGTTTCCTACTGTCACTGTCAAGACCTCTCATACTTCTTGTCTGATTCAGACCACCTCAGTAAGCAAAGGTCCCAGCCCTCCTTTGAAGACTTCCACACAGAAGACTTTATTTTGACTGACATCATTTAAATTTGGATTGCGCATGCAGTTGACAAAGGCATACTATATTCCTTAAGAACAGGTGGAGGGTCTGATGCACAAATTCATCTTAGCATGCAGCAGGCTCTCAGAGGTATCTCTGGATGATGAATATTGTTAATACACAGCTGCTAACAAAATTTTTATTAGATTGAGTCTACCTAGAGGTGTCTCAGAAGAGAGTATTGGCAATTTACTGCCCCCAATACCTTGACCAAAAACAACAAAACTGTGTGGCACACATTTGTAGTTGCATACACATGGGGTCATCATGAGTCAGTGCCCACCTGTGGGCAACTAAAATATACTGAATTGAAACGATGCCTTTGCCACACACTTTGTTCTTCCATTTGGGGTCTAGGAGGCACTTTGCCTCCCCTACACTGGCATATGAGTTTCACAAATCACTTTAAATGCTGGAAGGGGCACCTGCCACGTTTGAAAACATTAAGTACCATTGCCACCTTGCCCACCATTATCTGGAACTGCCATTATCATTGTGTGAACACATGGCTCAGGAGTTTAAATACTCTGACTGATTACTTTCTCTGGGTGTGCCATCTTAACTGCGCTAGATGCAACAAGATACCAACTCCTGCTCGAGGCCTCCTCGTCTTCCTTCCTTTTTATTTTCATTCTGGCAGCACTTACCCATCTGTACTACAGAGCTATTCCCACCGGAAATGCCGAGGAACCTTTCAAATAAAATATTTAACATGTACATGTGGTAATTTTGTGTTGTGAGTTATGAAACCTTTATTGAGGTCCCACCTTTTATTTAACCTCAGGGTTCTCCTCTGGCCTCTAATGACATTATGTTGCATCGAAATTAGACAGATTTTTACAGAGGTCTATGTTATTTGTTGTGACTGGGTAATGCTAATGTTTAAATTTTGAGTCCCCCTTTACTGCTGATTAAACCTCTGAAGACTCCAGCAGAATTTCCACTTCAGTGCTAGAAGAAAAGAAAACAGTGCATTCTGTCTTGAAGAGATCACGAGAAGAATGTGAGGGAAGGTTGCTGCATTTATGAATAAAGCAAGGCATTATCATTTTTAATAGGAATTAAACAGCTAGAGGGAGAAGTCGGGCAATGCTGTGATCAGTGCAAAGGAAAACAATCTAACAATTTTAATTAACTGTATTTTAATAGCTTTAGTTATAATTGAATAATTTAAATACCAAGGGAAACAGTTAAATCTCCTAAAAGCCTTTTTTTTATTTACATTTTAAATACAGTTCACGGTGAAGAGATGACACAGTGTGTGCTGGGGGAAAATCACCCAGACAATTTAGCAGCTGGGCAAGGCTGGGAGAGGCAGGATGGAGCCTCATGGGGCCGAGGGACCTGAGCCCCTGCTCCCCTCCCTCCATCACGGCCTCCTGTAAGGACTGGGAGGGCAGAGGTGGGCAGTGAAGAGCTTCCTGCCCACCCGGTGCCTGCAACACATCTGGTTTTGCAGCTCCCCTAGCTAGTGGGGTCTGGAGTGAGGCTTGATATTCATTCAGCGTTCAACTGCTTTTTATTGTAGGTCAGTGATAGCAAGCACCACAGCAGTAATAAAATAGCAGAAATAACAGCTGACACTTACTGAGGGCTTCCTGAATGGTTAGGGCTGGAGATAATGATAAGTGAGAGAGATGTGGTCCCTACCCTCCTAGAGGCTTCCAAGTGGAAGCAGAGATGGATAATGAACAAGCAAACTACTGAATAAAGGAAATTGGAATAAATGAAGGAAAAGGCCCAACAGAAACAAAACAGGGGGTTGCAATGTAGCTTAATAGGGGTGTGGGAATGAATTTAGGTCAGGTGGGCAAGTGTGGTCCTTCTCAAAGATGAGATTTAAGTGGCATTGGGTAGGTTGGGACAGGAGCTGTTAGTAAAGCAGAGGGCAGATAAAGCCTTCCTGGCATAGAAATCAGCATGTGCAAAGGACCTGGAGCAGAGAAAGGCTGTAAATCATTATGGAAGCAGACAGCCTAATCTTTTCCCCCAAAGGACCATTTGGTTTTGAACCACTGACCTTGTGGCTAGCAGCCCAATGTCTAACCCACAGCAGTACCTCCCTATAACAACATCCCTAAAGTCCTACATCAATTCCAAGTCCAAATCTCATCCTCTGAATCATCTACATCAAATATAGGTCAGACTTTAGACATATTCTATCCTAGAACAAAATCCCTCTTCATCTTTGAACCTGTGAATCTATATTATAAGCTATCTGTTTTCAAAGTACAGTAATGGAACAGGCACAAGGTAGACATTTTCATTACAAATGGGTGAAACTGGAGAGAAAGGAGGGATAAAGGCATGGAGAAAATATAAAACATAACAAAACAATATATATTAGCTCTCAATGTTTGAAAATAATCCTGTATTGTTGGAGATCATCTCAGTAATAGACTGTGAGGAAAAGAAGGATTTCTCTTAAGTTGTCTCCCCAAAATATATGCCAGACTTAGCTTGAGAATGACTGTTCATCAAGCAGCGAAAATAGGTCAGAGGTTATTCTTCTTAACATCAGCCATCTAGAGTGGCCAGACTGTATAGTCTGACTCACCCCGAATAGGGCCCATTCCTTTCTGTTATTGTTCCCTTGAAACAGTGCCCAAACGCAAGCCCAGGACCGCTCTAAGATGACTAGGTCATCCCCCTCCTATTGCTTGTATTGCCTATGTTGAAATCCCTCCCTATGATGCAGGTTGTTGTGAATTGTATTGCCCCTCTCTGTGATGCATGATGCTGTGATGTATCCCCCTAAAGTAATATGATGGGTGGTTAGCAATAAATAAGGAGGCTCCCTGGTTCTCGGGAGGGTAGCTGGCCGAGGAGTGGCTGGCCGAGTGTGACTGGTCGAGGGTGGCTGAGGAAGGAGGGCTGCTCCCATGAGGGTGGTGGACAAGAGGGCAGTTCCTGTGAGGGAGGTGGTTCCTGCTCTGGCAGCTGGGTTTCCCCCATGAGGACCACCAAGCAGGGCGGAGGTGAGCAATGCTATCATGTAATATGTCTGAATGTATTATTGTATTATCTCTCATGCTCTCGATGACTTTAATATAATACTTATATATCTCAACCATACAATTGTGCATTACTGAACCCAGAAGTAGTATTATTGAACCAGTGAGTTCAAGCAGTGGGTGGGAGCTGGCATCCCACCCACTTCACCGCGCCACTTTTAATTTAATACTACAATAGACCTACCCTTCAGATTTGGGTGTTGGCTTTGTTCTTTGGGTTCTGAGTAGTTAGTGGTCCTGGGCTTCAACTGTGTGAGTGAAAATGGGCTGGGAATTTTTCCTGCTAGTTCAAAGCAAGGTTGCAGGGCTGTGAGTAGAATATGAGGCAGGGGAAGGTAAGGCAGGGCTCTAAGGACATTAGGGCAAAAGCACAGGGGAAAAAGTATTGAGAGTCAGAGACCAGCCCCAGAGAACAGGGCCTGATTGGGGGATAAAAACCAAAGGGCTTAGGGTCCTTGGTATTTGCCCCATAGCGGGCAGCCTGGGATCCCTTCTTAGCTCCATGTTCCTGGAACGCCATGGTTAAACAAACTAGCGATTCCTTTTGTTCTGACCTTCAGGACAAAGGACACAGAGAGCCTCTGCTTTTGATACATGGGAACTGTGAGGAGGGAAGAAGGGAGTTGGTTTGGGAAGAGGGGCTGAGAGGGGAAGGAAGGCTATGATCAGTGGGCAGAAGACCTGCAAGGAAGGATTGGGCTGGATGGGGTCCCCATGATACTGCTGAGGGCCTGATGAACTGAGGGATATCCATGTCCAGCCCTCTCCTGTAGTGAGCAAGACAATAGAGAGCCACATTTCTCAGGCCATACCCACATCTAATGATTGGTCAAGATGAGGCTAGGAAGACCCAGCATCAACAATCTCTGAAGAGCCCTCCAGGTTCTGGGTGTTCCATGTGCTAGCCACGTCCCTGCTGTGACTCAAGGCCATTTCTCCCTCGGCCCATGCCAGCTCTCACCCTTCAGTTACAGGTGTGGTTAGGGGAAGGAACAGAGCATATTCCTTCACTCTATTCCATTCCATGCTCCAGTTCGCAACTCAGAATGGCTCCTGGGAAAACTACCTGCAACAGTGACACCTACATCAAATACTTAGGCAGCACATCTGCAACTAGTTCTATTATGGGCTTGTCACACACTGGCACTGGGGACAGATGCTTGGATGAGCATCTTCCTGGGGTTCCTATATGAATAAGAAACAGACACACACATGTGTGTGTGCTAAAGTCTGGCAGATGCAATCATGGAGTTTGCTCCTGGAAGGCTGGCCAGAGACACTCCTTTATCTTGAGTGTGTTGCCCACATCCTAATATTAAAGGATATGATGAAGCTAATACACCCAACTGAACCTTGACTCCCCAAACACTTAGAGCAGTGGTTCTCAACCTCCTTAATGCCGCGACCCTTTAATACAATTCCTCATGTTATGGTGACCCCCCAACCATAAAATGATTTTTGTTGCTACTTCATAGCTGTAATTTTGCTACTGTTGTGAATCGGGTGACCCCTGTGAAAGGGTCGTTCGATCCTCAAACGGGTCATGAACCACAGGTTGAGAATTGCTGACTTATATTGTCTGGAGGGTATAACTGGGGGCAATCAGCTCCAGCAGTTTTGCAAATACACAACATGTTTATGGAGAGCCTGCCCTTACCTCCACAGGGATCTTGTGTGATCCCTCGGGACCTCTCAGGAAAAGTCTACTCTGGAGTTGATGAGTGAATCATGGAATGCATGGCAGAGTGGGAAAGGCCCAGTCTCTCTTGCATATCCTGAAATCATAATGGCAGAGACCTAGTCACTGAGAGATACCAGAAACCCAAAGCAGGCTCAGTAGAGTGCTCCACAGGACACCAAGTCTGCTGGGGGTGAGGCTCCTGCTGGTGATGTGAGCCTTCTGGAGACATCATGTCTTCTGTCTGAGCCACAGCTCCCTTGAAAGCTTTAGATTTTCTTCTGCACATTTATAAAATGTGTTTTGAGGATGAAGGGCTATAGGACTTTTCAGTGCCCTTAGTACTTGAATGCACATTGGGAAGCTACAAGAGCAGAGTACAGTGTGTGCAGCATCTTGGCGAATAGTTTGACCGTAGACATATTTTGTATGTGTCATATTTCTTGGGGTAAGTGTTTTAGAAAACATGTTTAGCAAAAAATTGTTGCTTTAAAACATTCCCAGTGACTCCTGTTCATACTTGAAGGAAAGAGAAATTGCAAGTGGCTGGAGGCTTACAACAGGGTGTGGTAGAGGGAGTGGGTCATGGTACCCCCTTTCTCAACTTCTCTAGAGCCAGGAGCCTTACAGAGTGCCTAGGTAAGTCAATGGGGGCTCTGGGAGAAGCCTGGGGAGGCGTGGGTGGCATCTAGAGGCCCAGCCCCTGAAAAGTGCGGTACTGTGTCCTGACCAAACAAATATGAATGCACACCAGGCTGTCCTTAGTCTCTGCCAGTTCAAAAGCTCAGACATGGGGGCTGGCTTCCATCCTCACTGACATCTGAATTACAGCTAGGCAGTGGGAAAGCCTGGCCTGGCTCCAGGGTGGGGGAAATGATAAACAGATGTCAGAGGACAAAGAGTGCTGGAACCTTGGGGACACCTCAGGCCTGCTTGCAGCAGCCTTTCTACCCAGGGAACAAAGTGGGATGCTGAGGCCAAGAAAAAAGAGGAGCCCGGGCAGAGGGGCCTAAGGCACAGGCTTTGAAGTCGTCACCAGCCTGGGCCCAAAGCCTGGCTCTGATACTTGCTAGTTGTGTGGCCATGGAAAAGTTATTTAACCTCAGGTGTCAAGTTTAGAAAGTAATATTCTGACTTCGGGTAGGTTAAATCAGATAATGCATGAAAAGTACTTAGCACAGTGCTTGGCACTAAGTACTCAGCAAAAGCTAGTTGTTGATATTGCTGCTGGTGCTTAGAGAACCATTTCACAAAATAAAACATTTATTTGTTCAGTGAATACATACTGAGTCCTGCTCTGTGCCAGGTGCCGGAACACCAACATAGAGAAATCATGTGTTAAGAAGTCAACAGGTGGAGAAGTGCTATACCAAGAAGCCACTCTGAGCTAGAGAGAGTCACCAAGAGTCAGAACCCTCTGGGACTTGCTTAAAATGAGAAAATTGTGCAGGGAGGAGCATTGAACCATGTGGTAGGGCCTGATATTTTCATCCACTAGTGACAGCATGTTTCCTGGGACAAATCATGCCTCTGCCAAATGAATTCTTGCTCGACCCCCAAAGCTCAACCTACATGTCCTTTCCTCCAGGAAGCCTTTCCCACCTGGTCAGGATTTCTATGGTTTCAGCACATGCCAGATTGTATTAGCATGCACTCCTATCTCAGTTTTGAGAGCACAGGGTGTGGGTTCTGAAACCAATCACCTGTGGGTTAGAGCCTCTGGATGAACCAGGTTTTTTGAGGTTGGGTGAGCTCATTAATATCTCTAAGCTTCAGTACTTTGACCTATGAAACCAACATATTAATATGGAACTCTTGGAATTGTTTTGGGATTTAAAAGGGACACTATCTATAAAGCACTTGATTGAATGCCCGGTCTGAAGGAATCACTTACAGATCTTTCTTAGTTTGTTTGCATTTCCAACTTTGGATCAATCTACTCTTGCCCTAGAACAAAATAGCTTCTCTGTGACTAATTATCAATTAAATAGAGTCTTACTCAAAGATGCAGATTCCAAATAGGCAAAATGAAGGAATTAATATCATGGAAAGTATTTTCATCCCACCTCTGTAATTTACAGATGGGAATACTGAGGTCCATGCAATATGGGGGGCAGTGCAGGCAAGAAAATGCATTGAAGTCTTTGTGGGGTGTTAGAATATTATTTTTGGTGAGTTCTGTGGTGCCTGGACTCTCAATAGCCAATTTCATTCCCATCTGAACCATTTGTGTGTAGAGGAAATATCAAGGTGTATGATGTCAATGTCGTTAAGTAATCCAGCCAGCTGTGTAAACATCTGGAAATAGTAAAGACACAGCCCCAGAGAAAAAGCAGGGATTGGCAGGTCCAGACATTTTGGGGAGGCTTCTAAACAGTGACCCACGAGGAACCAGCCTGAGAGTGTGTGTTTTGATCAGAAACTGGCATGTGCTTTCTTTTCTCTCCAGGCATCAAGTTCTGGAAAACTGCGACAGAGGACAGGAAGCCCACTGTGCCCTATTTGTGTGGCTTTGGAATATGGATGAGAGGTTTAGGAAAATGTTGCTAATGGCATGTTAGCAGCAGCTGGAAACAACTTGTCAGATTCACAGTGACCTGCCTCTTCTGATTCTTTCCCCACAAGAGGAAGGAGGAAGAAGAAAAAAGCAGAGAGTGTTGATGTGGTCCCAAACTCTAGATCCTTGAAAAAAGAGGTGGGGTTGAAAGTTTGGCCTTCAGAACCAAGAATCCTTCACTCATTTTTTCCTTCAAAGTGCCTCTTCAGAACCCAGGGATGCCTATCAGTAGAGGGTCTGTGAGAGCTTCCAGCCCTAATGCCCAAGTTTCAGATGAGGGAATTGAAGGCCATAGTGGGAAACCACACAGCCAAGATGTGGAGCTGGAAAGATCCAGGGCTGTGAAGTAAGCCCCCCAACTCCAAATCTATGCTCATTTCCCCTATAACGCAATTGTCATCTCACATCATTTAAAATTGCTCTAATAATTACTTAGTGTATCTGTTTTGTATCTAACCGAAAAAGCTGTCTTGGAAGAAGCACTATGCTCACAGATAGGAAGATTTAAATTCTTTAACAAAAGATGTTGGCAAAAATTAGATATTCATTTGTAGAAAACTAAAACAGAATCCATATCTCATCATATATACAAGAGTGAACCCTGGTTGGATCAAATACCTAAATGTAAAACATAAAGCCATATTGATCATTAAAGAGAAAATGGAAGCAAACTTAATGCATAAATACACTATCATACATAAATGAAAACACACAAACAGGAGAAGACAAATTGGATGACTTGGATCTCTTAAAAATTAGACACTTACATGTAACAAAAAAATTAACTAAAAAAGAGACCTTACAAATTGGAAAATAGTTTGACAACAGTATATCAGATAAGGGACCAATCTCTAAAATTATAGAAAACTTCAACACCTTAACAACACAAAGATAGGCTATGGGGAAATTCAACACTGCTGGAACACAGGAGGAGCATCATAAAGTTAAGTAGGCACAGATCCACAAGGTTTTGAGGGGCTGTGGGCTTTTGGCTTATCACAGTGGAGGCTGGCAAGGGCTTGACCTTAGACTTGCCAAAGTCTATGCTGGAGCCAGGACCATTTGGAGCCAATGCAGGGACTTAATCTCAACACAGCCACAGCTTGCTGCCGACACCTAGGGTCAGGGACTAAACACTTGCAGCTCCATGGGCAGGGATCCGGACTCAGCTACACTGTTACTTTTGTTTCCCTCTCTTTTTTATCCCTGCACAGTATCAGCAGGCTTATTTTAAAAATGTTTTCTCCTCTTTATCTCTTTCCTGTTCTCTCACACTTCACTGTTAGCCTCCAGTCCACTCCCCTTAGCCTAGGGCATTTACACCAGCGCCACAACCAGCTAGGTAACTCCACCCTGTTCAGCTTGCCCGAGGCTAGGGGAAGCCCTGCCAACCTCCACCAGGGGATACTCCGCCCACTTCTTACTGGGGAATTACCGCCTGTGTGTCTGGGGGCCAAAGGCAGCTCTGCCAACACTTGTCAACATTCCTAGCTGCTTCAGGAACCTCTGCCCAACCTTCACAACACCAAAGCAGACAACCCACCAGCCTTCTGGAGCACTCCCCTGACAGGGAAGCTATAGGAGGATAAAGTGTAGGTTAATTCCATAGTGAAATTAGCTGGAGGCATTTTGAAGAAGCATTCCTACAAGTCACCCAGACAGAGAAACAGTGCACTATGACTCCCTGGAAAATGGCACCTGGTTCCTCTAAAACAACGCAATGCAAACAGCTATCAGCCACAATGACCTCAATGAAAAAAAAAGGAGAAACAAAAGGCAACGGCAGAAGATGTCCCAAACATAATGACATGCATAGAAGAAGCAGGCATTGAGCTGCCACAGAAAGAAATTTTCATAATTCTGCTTGGAGTCATACAGGATATGAGAGAGAAACAATAAAGAAAAATGATGAAACGATAGAGGAGATAAAGGCCATACACCAAAGGGAAACAAAGGAGCTTAGGGAGGAGATAACAAAAACCACTAGAAGAAACATGGACTTCGGGAATCAACTGGAGGAAGCAGAGAACCGTATCAGTGACTTGGAGGACAGTCAAGCAAACTTTAACAAACGCAAACAAAAATCTAATAAGATCATCAGAGAAGCTGAAGAAAACCTAAGAGCTATGTCTGATGCTATGAAGTGGAACAACATTAGAATTATTAGCTTACTGGAGGAAGACACAGCAAAGAAGTCATCTGCAACAATAGTGAGAGAATTCTTGGAGGAAAACTTCCCCAGCTTAATGAATGAAAACCAGGCAACCATTCAGGAGGCTAAAAGAACACCAGCTAGACTGAATCCCAAGAAGAAGTCACCGAGGCACATAATAGTTAAACTATCCAACTTTGAGGAAAAAGAATAAATTGTGAGAACAGCTTGGGAAAAACAAACAATAACATATAAAGGTTCCCAAATAAGAATATGTTCTGACCTATCAGCAGAAACTATGAAGAAGAGGAGAGTAGAGTAACATATTCCAAAACTTGAAGGAAAACAATGCAAACACAAGAATGCTCTACCCAACCAAATTATCTATCAAAATAGATGGAGAAGTAAGAGTCTTCCCAGACAAGGAAAAACTCAAAGAATACGTTAGAAGAAACCCAGCCCTACAAAAGATCCTTGCCGACCCAGTATGGACAGAAGAATAGCACTCACCAAGCACAAATAAGAGACTGCCACATAGAACAACCTCACACAGAGGGCAACAAAAAGAAAACAGACCCCAAGATAGCATTGGCTTAAGGATGGAAAGAAGTCAAGAATAATACACACACACACACACACACACACACACTCACAAAATACTAATGAGAAAGGAAAGTAGGGAAACACCCAACATAAAAAGTATAAGATGACATCACAGAATCTGCAGATGGAGATAATTACCCTGAATATCAATTTCCTGAACTCGGGCATTAAAAGACTGAGGCTAGCAGACTGGCTTAGAAAACACAACTCATCAATCTGCTGCCTAAAGGAGACACATCTCAAGGCTACAGTCAAAAATAGGCTGAGAATCAAGGCTGGAGAAAGGCATGCCAAGCAAACAACAATTCAAAAAAAGCAGGGGTTGCAATCCTAATCTCGGATAAAATTGACCTCAAAGTACAAACCATAAAAAGAGATAAGGAGGGACACTATATAATGCTGAAGGGAATGGTAGAAAAAGAACCACTAAGCATTGTAAACAAATATCCTCTGAATGACAGAACAACTGAATATGTCAACCAAACACTCTAAAAGATGAAAAAAGAAATCACAGCCTCAATAATTATAATGGGTCACTTCAATACACAGCTCTCTGAGAAAGATAGATCACAGGAAAAGAAACTCAACAAGGAGGCTAGCGATCTAAACACTACAATTTGACAGTTTGTCCTGATAGATATCTACAGAGCTGTTCATCCAAATACACACAAAAAAATCACATTTTTCTCAAGCTCACATGGCACATATTCAAAGATAGACCACATGCTGGGGAATAAGGCAAATCTACATAAATTTAAATACATTGATATCATATCTCTGACCACTGTGCCATAAGGTTGGAAATCAGCAAAAGGAACACGAAGAAAACAAGAGCAAACAATTGGAGGATGAATAACTCTCTACTGCACAATGATTGCATACATGCACAGATCAGAGATGAAATTAGGAAAGTTCTAGAAACCAATGAGAATGAGCACACGTTGTATGAAAACTTATGGGACATAGCAAAGGCAGTTATCAGAGGAAGTTTCATAGCAATACATGCACACCTGAGAAAGGAAGAGAGACTCACGATTGATACACTGGCACAAAATTTACAACAACTAGAGCAGAGTCAGCAGGACAATCCTACTAACAGCAAGAGAAAAGAGATAATAAAAATCAAGGCTGTGATTCAGGAAAGGGAAAATAAGAAAACTATGGAAAAATTAATGCTGCTAAAAGTTGGTTCTTTGAAAGGATAAGCAGAATTGACAGAACGCTGGCAAGCCTAACCAAAGAAAGAAGGGAATACATTTCAATAGCAAGAATAAGGGGAGAAAAAGGGGACATTACAACAGACCCTAATGAAATCAAAAGGATAATTACACAGTACTAAGAAGCGTTGTACTCCAATGAATTCAACAACTTGGAAGACATGGAAAAATTCTTGGAAAAATAATCCCTCCCTAGACTATCCTTGATGGACATCAAGAATCTCAACAGACCCATAGCAATAGAAGAAATAGACAAGGGTTATCAAGGGATTACCAACAAAAAAAATCCCCTTGGACCAAATCGCCTCACAGGAGAATTCTACCAAGAATTTAGGGAAGAACTAACACCAATCCTACTCAAACTCTTCCAGAACATAGAAAAAGATAGCAAACTCCTGAACTCCTTCTATGAAACTAGTATAA
>NW_022111362.1:3603158-3604240 GCF_000313985.2 Echinops telfairi
AAGGAACCTCAAATTACAGCAACACAGTCCCAGGTTAGGTGTCCCAAAGGTAGTGTAGCTTGCAAATTGAGGCACAGAACAAGCAAGGCATCCGCACACTGGTCTGATGACCAGAGAGCAAGAGACCAAAAAAGGCTAGGCTCGCCGAACCATTTATCTCTCCGCCCTTCAATTAATCCCACATGTGTTTATCGGCCAGGTTGGCACAATAAACTAACTCCCTTAATCCACCCCTAGCCAACTTGGCACCTGTACACAATTCTTTAGCCATATATAATTATATAATTTCTGGACATTGATGAAATCACACTTATACTTATCATCAATCATCCATCATACATATAAATAAAAACACACTGAGTCCAAATGTATCCGATATATCATACATGAACAAAGGAAAGATATGCAATAAGCACATAAAAAGAAATTACTCTGACAATTACAAACCTTGCTTTTGCAATTGATCACATGGTCGTAACTGATAGGTAGAACTACCTTCTTCTACTACCCATTCTGTATTACCTTTGCCCTCACCACGCACCTCAGTTGGCTGCAGTTTTTTGCCTGGTGGGGTGACCCAGACCTTCATACCTGAGGAGTCTGGGTCATTATAAGTCCTGTCAGGATTGGGTTCCTGTAATTTACCATTTACTTTAATCAGAGGACATGGTAGCACTAAAAGTCGGCCTATGAGATCTTCTGGATTCCAGACATATTCTTCTTTATCTCCATTATTTAACACCAGTCCAATTATCCTTGGTAATCAGGAACAATCACGCCACTCAGTACAGTGATACCCTTCCTGACTTGTTGATCCAAAGGCTTGAGAAGCCCAAAGTGGCCAGTGGGCATTCTCAGTTGCCAGTTCAGTGGAATCCGTGCTGTGTTTCTGGGTGTGAGAATTCCTTCCTTCGGGACCAGGACCTCCAGGCCTGAGGAACACAAGGTTGCTGGGACAGGAAGCAAAAATGCTGTGAGTGGATCACTCGGAGTGATAGTGAGTAGTGCCACTGCCGCTTCCACCCTTTGGTTCCTGGACCCATGAATTCTGGCTATTGGAGACACAGCACCATATATTGGCC
>NW_022111362.1:3605278-3607005 GCF_000313985.2 Echinops telfairi
TGCTGCTGCCCACTTATGAGTGGCACCTGCATATCATGCTGCCCACTTATGAGTGGCACCTGCATATCATGCTGCCCACTTATGAGTGGCACCTGCATATCGTGCAGAGCATCTGTAAACGAATCATGACTTTTTTGGTCTTCAGTTAAAGTATGGTAATGAACTCTCCAGGAGGCCATAGGTGCAGACTGGGAGAAAGACGGTAATGTGACAGGAATGGTGACTGTGGGTATTTGGGCCACTTCTTCATGCAGCTTACTTGTCCCTTCAGGTCTTGTTTTGGTCCGATCTTGTATATATCACTTCCATTTAGCAGTGGAGTGTTTCTGCGCCCGTCCAACTTTATGATTCTGTGGGTCAGACAATACTCAGTTCATGACGGGTAGTTCAGGCCTCATGGTACTTGGTGGCCCATGATGAGGCATTCAGTCTCCACCAAGGCCCAGTAACAGGCCAACAGCTGTTTTTCAAAGGGGGAGTAGTTGTCTGTAGAAGAATGCAGGACTTTACCCCCAAATCCCAATGGTCTACGCTGTGATTCACCAATAGGGGTCTGCCAAAGACTCCACGCTGCATCTCTATCTACAACTAACACCTCTAGCACCATCGGGTCAGCTGGGTCATATAGTCCCAGTGGCAAATCAGGTTGCATGGCAGCCTGAACCCGTTGAAGAGTTTTTTCTTGTTCTGGGCCTCACTCAAAATTGGAGGTTTTGCATGTCATTTGATAAATATGCTGAAGTAGACCACCCAGGTGAGGGATATCTTTCCTCCAAAATCTGAGAAGGCCCACTAAGGCATTCGGGGCCCCAAATTCAATAGCTTATCCTTCACTTTAGTAGGAATATCTCGACATGCCCCACACCACTGGACCCCTAAAAATTTTACTGAGGTGGAGGGTGCCTGAATCTTCATTGGGTTAATTTCCCAACCTCTTGTACGCAGATATTGTACCAATGAATCTAGAATCTTTGATACATCCTCCTTAGTGGGTCCAATAAGCATAATGTCATCAATATAATGGACCAGTGTGACATTTTGTGGAATAGACAGGTGATCTAGTTCCCTGAGGACTAAATTATTGCACAGGGCAGAAGAGTTGATGTACCCCTGGGGGAGCGTTGTGACAGTGTATTGTTGCCCCTGCCAGGTGAAGGTAAACTGCTTCTGGTGGTCCTTTGAGACTGGTATTGAGAAGAAGGCATTAGCCATATAAATAGCTGCATACCAAGTACCAAGAGAAGTATTAATTTGCTCAAGCAATGAAATCACACCTGAAATGCAGCTGCAATTGGAGTCACCACCTGGTTACGTTTATGAATATCCACTGTCATTCTCCTGTCTTCTTTACAGGCCAAATAGGTGAGTTAAATGGGGATGTGGTAGGAATCACCACCCCTGCATCTTTCAAGTCTTTGATGGTAGCACTGATCTCTGCAATCCCTCCAGGAATGTGGTACCGCTTTTAGTTTACTATTTTCGTAGGCAATGGCAGTTCTAATGATGTCCACTTGGCCTTTGCTATCATGATAGCCCTTATTCCACATATCATGGATCCAATATGGGGTTCTTCCAGTTACTAAGTATGTCTATTCCAATGATGCATTCTGGAACTGGGAAATAACCACAGGATGGGTCCAGGGGCCCACTGGACCCACAGTGAGGCATACCTGAACTAAAACTCCATTGATAACTTGACTTCCATAAGCCCCCACTCTGACTGGTGG
>NW_022111362.1:3607761-3609921 GCF_000313985.2 Echinops telfairi
AATTTCTCTAAGCTTTTTGGATGCCTTCCTTTACAGTGTACAAAGGTAGGTCAGGTACTTCAGGTTGGTCTAATCTAGGCCATCTGGCAGTGTATGCTTCATTGAACCAACCACATAAAGAATTAGATCCTCTCTTAGCCTCTCTCACAGAGACATTGAAAACAGAGTCTGTGCTTAGGAGTCCCATATCCAGAAACTAAGACCAGTCTAATATTACATTTCATGCACCAGTATCCCACACCCTTAGTTACCATTCCCAGGGATATTCCCCAGGCTTCTGCTTGTACGTATTTGAAAATTTGAGCAGATCTTTATGAATATAGCACACTTCTTCTTGGGTAATCATATCAACCTCACCTTCAGGAGCTTTCTGAGACTTAATTTTAGTGACAGGTCTAGTGGAAATAATGGGTGGTGAGGGTGTTTCCTGGGTGCTCTCAGCCATATCTTGTAAGGCATCTCCCTCAGGCAATGTTACTGATGCAGCCACACCTGGCATATCAACTTGAACAGTTTGACTAATCTGCTCAGGTGTGGATTGCGAATTAATATTTTACCCTGGGAGGGTGGATCTATTGACTGGGGTTGGTCAATTGTTTCTAGGGACTCAGTACCCTCCCCTTTTGGATCATCAGCCCATATGTTCCCATCCCATGTTTCAGGGTCCCAACTTTTCCCAATAAATGCCCTCACTTTGGTATCAGACAGTGCTCTAGATCTGCAATTCAGCTGCCATTGTAATTCAGCCACTCGTATAATGAGACTCTGGACCTGGTTCTCAGAGATGTCAGCTCTATTACTAGAGGAGAGAAGGCTCTCATTTGTAGCACAGATGGAAGCTTTCAAATCTGTTAGTCTCACACCTGAGGCACGCTTCTGAGGCTCTGAGGCTATCCCTCTCCTTAATCACACTTTCCATTGTAAGAAGGACTAAGCAACCAGCTTCCCTATACTTGTCATCCTCACAAAACTCCTGGAAAACATCAAACATATGATCATTCAGAGCCTCTCCTTTAACCAGTACCTCTATCTATCTATCTATCAGTGGTGCTACTGTAGGTATTAGCTTTGCTATTTCACACCATGGATTAGTAAGAGTAGCAGACTTATCCATGCTTTGGGGTGTTGAAGTAGCATTATTAGTACTGGTAAGACTAATCAGGCTGGAGAGCCAATTTAAGAAGCCCATATTTATGGTTTTATTTCTCTAGAAGCACTCCTGGTACCAAAATGTGTTAGACAGGGTTCTCTAGAGAGACAAAATCAGATTGCTGGTAATTTTATATATATTTATACAGATAGATAGATATAAACACAGGAAATACACAGTTAAATTATAAAGCAGTACAAATGGCTCAGTGCAACTCACTTCTGTGAGACAGTTGTGAAACACTGGCAGTTCTTCAAGTCTTGAGGGCCACCAGGTAGTCCTCTGTAGAGAAATTCAGGATATCTGGGCACAGGCAGCAAACAGCAAGGCAGATAACCAACAGTCAGCCAGATGACAGAGATGTAAATTCCAATGGTGTGGCGAAGCAGGTCTTGAAGGAACCTCAAATTACAGCAACACAGTTCATGGGTTAGGTGTCCTACAGGTAGTATAGCTTGCAAATTGAAGCACAGAACAAGCAAGGCAGCCACACACTGGTCCGATGATCAAAGAACAAGAGACAAAAAACACAAGGCTCACCGAGCCATTCATATCTTTAATTAATCCCACATGTGTTTCTCGGCCAGGGTGGCACAACAAATTAACTACCTCACCTTAAAAATGGCCAAACACAATTTGAAATACCTAGGGATATACCTGACTAAAAGAACAAAAGATCTATATGGAGAAAACTATGCAACACGATTACAAGAAACCAAGAATGACCTCAACAAATGGAAGAATATCCCATGCTCATGGATTGGAACACTCAATATAATCAAGAAGTCAGTTCTGCCAAAGGCACTATATAAGTTTAATACAATCCCGATACAATCACCCTCATCTTTCTTCAAAGAAATGGAAAAACTGATTACCAACTTCATAGGGAGAGGGAAAAAGCCCAGAGTTACCAGAGAACTCCTCAAGAAGGACACAGTGGGAGGGCTTGCTTTACCTGACTTTAGAATATACTATATAGCCATAGTTTTCAAAACCGCATGGTATTGGTA
>NW_022111362.1:3610362-3611548 GCF_000313985.2 Echinops telfairi
AGAGTAATAAGAGAGTCCACGGACTGGGAAACATCTTTAGCAATGACACATCAGACAAAGGCCTTATTACTGAAATCTACAATACTCTGCTAGCTTCCAAAAAGAAAAAAACTAATTGCCCACTGAGGAGGTGCGCAAAGGACCTGAACAGAAGTTTCACCGGAGCAGAAATCTGAATGCCAACCAACATATGAGAAAATGTTCCTGATCTTTAGCCATAAGAGAAATGCAAATTAAAACAACAATGAGGTACCACCTAACACTCTCAAAGATAGCCCAATTCAAAATATCAAAAAGCAACAAATGTTGGAGGGGCTGTGGGGAGAGAGGAACTCTCATCCACTGCTGGTGGACCTGTAAATATATACAGCCACTATGGAAATGGATCTGGTGATATCTAAAACAGATGGAAATTGAGCTACCATACGACCCAGCAATCCCCCAACTGGCCTATACCCAGAAGAGGCAAGAAACAAACCATGGCCAGACATCTGTGCTCCAATGTTCATTGAGGCACAGTTCACAATTTCAAGGAGTTGGAAACAACCCAAATTTCCATCAACTGATGAGTGGATTAAAAAGCTGTGGTACATACATACAATGGAGTACTACGCATCGCTAAGAAGCAGTGATGAACGTTATGAAGCATATTGCTGCATGAAAAGAACTGGAGGAAATCATGCTAAGCAATGTAAGCTAAGCACAAAATAACAAGTACAACATGAGTCAGCTGAGGTAAGCTTTAAAAAAAAATGCAAAGGGGACATAGGGAAAAAGCTACTGTATACAAACATTCCTGGGGTGAGGACCAGGTAGTATGGCAAGGACCAGACCAAATACAGGGGTACATATGGTAGACAACTAAAAAGGACAGGGTGAGAGGGAAAAAAATAAAAAGAAATGGGCAGCGGGGGCACAGGTCACTAACCCACCCAAAGGGAGGGTATTTTTTACAACTCCACAGGGAAAGAAAAACCAGACTACAACGCAGTGCTCCAAAATGTTAATGCAACATGCCGGCATGGAGTAAGGAACCAGTAGAGAGGTCTGAGGGGCCGGCCCCAATTCCAACTATTTGGACATCTGCCCCTCACCCCAGAAGAGTTTATTTCAGAGGACAGCATTGAATCTGCAGCTCTGGGTGAGGGACATTTCTGATCAGAGCACACAGGAGCAAATGAAGGGG